>NC_089591.1:43889039-44189039 GCF_019320115.1 Miscanthus floridulus
TATGCTTAGGAAAAGTGGATCTCTTGCTTCTTGCCGGTCCTAGCAATTATTTATTCAGAACTGCTCTAGTACTCCTTTCCTAAAGATTAGTAGGTATGAATCTCGGAGCAGCAGAATAATTAACAAAATTCATTTATTAGATTTTAGGTTCTGGCCCATCCAAGCCCAGTCCTGAGGATGATCGAGATGGACCCACCGCTGCCCAGTTATCGCAGTGTTGTTACGCGTGGTGGCGTGAGGAACGGGCGTTTGTTTACTCCACGCCGGAAGAAAACGACAGCAAGCCCGAGTAGACAAATGACTTTTGATCCACTTCAAAATTTGACTTTAGTCCCAGTATTTTTCGCGTCCGGGACTAGAGAAACCTTTAGTCTCGGTTGGTAGCTTCAACCGGGACTAAAGGTCCCTGCCCAACGGCTACTGCGGCAGGCTTTTGCTGTAGGGGACCTTTAGTCCCGGTTGAAGCTACCAACCGGGACTAAAGGTTAACTTTTACTCCCGATTGGTCCCTCCAACCGGGAGTAAAAGTCTACTCCCGACTGGAGGCTCCGTCCGGGACTAGAAATGGACTTTTAGTCCCAGTTGTTGTCTCTAACCGGGACTAAAGATCCCCTCCTATATACCCCTTCTTCCTCTCTGAGCCCGAGCCACTTCGAGCTCAGTGTTCTTGCTTCATCGCCGGCCTCTCTTCTTCTTCATTGCCGGTAATCACAAGATTTCTTCGATTCCTCTATCGATTCTTCGGTTCTAAAGGTTATCAACTTTATACTCTCATATTTCATCAGTAGCATATTTCATTTTGTGGACTAGATATATGTGGTTTTTTATGGTGGATTTTTTTTATTTGTAAGCCATTTAAGCTCAAAATCACTTTAAAGTTTGCATATTTGGATGAAGGAAGGTTAAAGTAGTTATTCAAAACTAGTATTCAACTTTTATTTCTAGCATGCATAGCACACTTCATGGTTTAGAGATATAGAGAATTTTAGAGTTTTTTTAATTTTATTTGTTTATAAAATGAGAAATTTATATTATATTAAAAATGAGTATAGAGAGTAGATGACAACTGTTTCCGGGTCCTTGGCCTCTCATCGGGTTCCAAAGCGACTGAGGCCGGACCTCCCTCTCATTGTATGCGACAAGTGTGAGGAGAAGATTGTGATAGAGTACCGGGTGAGGAAGGAGTGTCCCAACAAGGGTCGTATCTTCTACAAGTGTCCGGATCGCAATGTGAGTTATTTTGTCGCATTTGATGATTATGGTTAATTTATACTTATTTTTATGATGATTGTGATTAAAGTTCTAATTTTTTGTTTTAATTTTAGTGGGATGGCACTGGATGTTCATGCTAGTACTAGGAGAAAGAGTATGTTGAACACGTGCAAAACTCTCTTGCATAGGTGGCTACGGCGGTTGATTAGGCAGTGATCCTGCGGAAGAAGCCCATAGATGTTGAACAAATGCATGATCTATCTGTTTTAGTTGGGATTGGTCGCGAAATCCTTATGCTGCTGAAGTGCATTTTAGCTTTAGTTTTTTTAGTGGTAGTTGGGATTGTCTACATTGTAGCGAGACTTTAATAAATTAATACCTTGTGTGGTGGCATGCATGTCGTATAATTAACTAATTATGTTCTAGGTTTCAATATGGTATGTATGTCATGTAATGCAAATGAGCCGGCATTGGATGTACAATGCTGATCGCCGCTCCCAAGAGTTCATTGAGGGCGTGCATTCTTTCTTACGTGTGGCCGAGGCAAACAAACGCGATGGTTTCATATGCTGCCCATGTGCCATATGTAAGAATTTGAAGGAATATGCTAGCTCAAGGAGTCTTCATTCACACTTGTTGAAGTCAGGTTTCATGCCAAACTATATTTGTTGGACGAAGCACGGAGAAACCGGGGTTGTAATAGAAGAAGGTGAAGAAGAACAATGGGACGATGATGACATTATTGTTGAATATGGTGCCTTCAATGATACTGCAATGGGGGAAGCTGAAGAAGAGGTACGGGCAGAAGATGAGCCCGCTAATGATTTTGGTCAGGCCATTCGTGACGCACAAAGAGAATGCGAAAGTGAAAATGAGAAGATCAAGTTCGAGCGCATGCTAGAGGATCACAAGAAATTGCTATACCCAACTTGTGATGCGGGGCAGAAAAAGTTGGGTACCACACTGGAATTGCTGCAATGGAAGGCAAAGAATAGTGTATCTGACAAGGGATTTGGGGAGTTACTGAAAATCCAAAAGAAGATGCTTTCGAAGGATAACGAATTGTCCGCCACTACGTATGAAGCAAAACAGGTAGTCTGTCCTTTAGGATTAGAAATCCAGAAGATACATGCATGTCCTAATGACTGCATCCTCTACCGTGGAGAGGAGTACGAGAAGTTAGATGCATGCCCGGTATGTCATGCATCGCGGTATAAGATCAGGCGAGATGACCCTAGTGATGTTGAGGGCGAACGTCCCATGAAGAAAATCCCTGCCAAGATTATGTGGTATGCTCCTATAATACCACGCTTAAAACGTCTGTTCAGAAATAAAGACCACGCAAAGTTGTTGCGATGGCACAAAGAAGACCGTAAGGTAGACAATATGTTGAGACACCCTGCTGATGGGTCCTAGTGGAGATCAATCGATAGAGAATTCTCGGAGTTTACAAATAACGCAAAAAACTTAAGGTTTGCTTTAAGTACGGATGGTATGAATCCTTTCAGGGAGCAGAGCAGTAGTCATAGCACTTGGCCTGTTACTCTATGTATCTACAACCTTTCTCCCTGGTTATGCATGAAGCGTAAGTTTATTATGATGCCAGTGCTCATCCAAGGCCCAAGGCAACCTGACAACGACATCGATGTGTACCTGAGGCCACTAGTTGAAGAACTTCTAATTTTATGGAACAGACCAGGTGTACGTGTGTGGAATGAGCACAAACAGGAGCACTTTGACCTGCGAGCATTGTTGTTCGTAACAATCAATGATTGGCCTGCTCTAAGTAATCTTTCAGGACAATCAAACAAGGGATTTAATGCATGCACGCACGGTTTCGATGACATTAAAGGTATATTCTTGAAAAAATGTCGAAAGGTCGTATACCTTGGCCATCGTCGATTTCTTCCTACGAATCACCCCCTAAGAAAGAAAGGCAAGCATTTTAAAGGTAAGGCAGACCACCAGACCAAGCCGGGCAACCGAACTGGTGAGGATGTACTCAATATGGTCAAGGATGTGAAAGTAGTATTTGGAAAGACACATGGCAGCGAACCTGTTCTGAACGACACCAACGGTCACGCACCCATGTAGAAGAAGAAGTCCATATTTTGGGAGCTACCCTATTGGCAAGTCCTAGAGGTCCATAGCGCGATCGACGTGATGCACCTGATGAAGAAAAGTGAAAAGTGAATTAAATGCTGCAGTACAAAAAGATGTGAACAGTTTCTTCGAAAAAGTAAGAAAGCAACGAGAAGCGAGGGAGAACCCGGAGAAACCGTACTTCTACCTACCTCTAGATTTTCTAAGAAAGAAGGTGGACCAGAAAAAGCGGGAATCTCAAAAGACCCTGCCAAATTTGGACTACGACCGCTCTCTCAGTCATTTGAGGCGGCGCAGAAAAAGACTAGAGTAGGGAAAGGTGTTGCACAACTCGGACAACAATCGCAATAATCAGTCCCCTCTCTTGTCATTCGTAATGAATATGGTTCAAACTTAGACTTACTGGACGTCGATTTTGAGGACCTGGTTCGGTTTTATGAGGATACTGGTTTGGACCTTTCTCAAGTGCTCGTTGAAGGACCATCTGTTCCGAAAGTGGATCCTTGAAAGAAATTTGAACATGGAAAGAGTCTATACAACCCTGAAGCCTTAGATGAACTGAGTACGCAAATGTACCTGCTAAACAAATGGTACATGGCAGCGTGTGAATGGGGAGAGACCTTTGTTTCTGTTAGAGTTAGAAACCAACATTACTTCCGTGGCGATGACGTTATATATGTTGAGTTTTTAGAATTACACCAACTATGCCACCTGGACTCTCTCGACAAAAGTCTCATTAGCTGCTATTGTCTGTAAGTGTGATTATTTTCTACTATTAAAGTATATATATATAAAGCTACATGTATATATATAAATTATATATCCTCACACTATATTTTTATATATGCAGATATGAGATGACAGAACTCAGAAAGAGAAAGGATAATGATGTTGGTTTTGTTGATCCAAATATCGTATTCAAACACCCTAATCCCCCGCCTGAATGGAAAGCTGAACTCGAGAAAAATCTCATGAGGTTCTTAGTGAACCAACAAAACAAGGACATACTCTTCCCCTACAACTTCAAGTGAGTGTTAAATAATTAATGTCGATCATATGGACATTTGTTCAATTATTTGCTTACTAGCTAAGCTATCTCCCATATATATATATATATATATATATATATATATATATATATATATATATATATATATATATATATATATATATATATATATATATTGACTCTAGTTAATGTCGATCATATTTGTGTATAAAAACATATGCAATAATCACTTAATATTGATGATCATCGATATGGCTAATAGTCAGTTGAGCATCTTAGACTCGTTAAGAAAAGAGCAAACAGAGTACCAAGACATGATAGATGTTATGCAAGGGTAATTTGGGTCTCTCTAAGAACTATATATACCCCAATCTCTTAACTGCAACAATTATGAAAGGCCAAATTAATTTTTTATTTTATTGGGCTCAGTGTTTGGAAAGGTTTCATTGAGGAACACCACATGAAACATTACAAAGTGTCACTGGATGTAATCGCACACAAAGTAAGTACTAGCTACATTTTTATATATATATATATATAATTCAATTAACACCATGCATGCTTTCAATTCACCAGATCTTTTTTCTCGTAAAAGTGGGTTCTGAGGCAAGAACAGGGGACCAACTACTGCGAATACTATATTTGCGAGTTCATCATGGCGTACTCAAAAAGAACTCCTGAAGAAATCCTCAAAGTACGTTATATAAATATATTCATATATTCACAATTTCTTTTATTGCTCATATATATAAGTAATCACGTGACCAACACACACACACATATATATATATATATATATATATATATATATATATATATATATATATATATATATATATATTAATACTTTTCCTTTAACTTTTATTGAAGACTCTATGGTTGAAGGAAAAAGTCATACGACATGACCAACTGAAAGTAATTCAAGAGACCATAGCAGGATTTCTTAATGACTAGATCTTAAACCCCGCCGACGAGTTCTACAATGACATGAACGAAACATGAAAGCCAAACCAGATGGAGTGAATTTGTTATCCCAAGGATATGATAGAATATACAATGCAAGCTTTATTTGTAATATATATATATATATATATATATATATATATATATATATATATATATATATATATATATATATATATATATAACGTACAATATATGTATATGCATGTAATATATACGTTAGTTTCATACTTTAGTTTGTACAAAATGTTCGAACATTATAAACGTGTAGAACACGTATATTATTAGCAGCGTAGAATGCGTATTCAAAAACCTATTCGAAAACCAAAACGAATCATCAATTGAAAATAGAAACAAAAAAAAGAAAAAAAAACCTTTAGTCCCGGTTGGTAATACCAACCGGGACTAAAGGGCCAGCCCACGTGATCAGACCGGGAGGCCTCTTTAGCCCCGGTTGGTATTACCAACCGACCTTTAGTCCCGGGCAAAAAACCGGGACTAAAGGAGGGGCCCTTTAGTCCCGGATTTGTGCTCCCGGTTAGAAAACCAGGACTGAAGGGATTTCCCAACCAGGAGTAAAGCTTGTTTCTGGTGAAGCCGGAACTCATTCATGGACGGTGTATGTTGCAATGGGTTCTCACTGACATTGTGCCACCATGCATGTTGCAATGGGTTGACACGGTGGGTTGAAATGGGGCTAGGCTGGGCTGCACGAGTGTGGGGTCGTACGTGAGCTGGCTGACAATTAAATATAATAATTTTTTATTGTTTTGAATTAATTCGCTGCTTTAGGATTGGTGGTGATTTTAGAAAGGGAGTACCAGAGTATATTTCCCTTATTTTTTATGTTATGTATACAGCTTAGCTTAACAAAAATAATTTATTAGAAAACTGCGGAGGTTCACTACTGCAGAACACGTATGCTGGAGCCAATGAGGACTTCGCTTCACTGCCAGGTAGACAGCTTAGGATCATGTTGACGGGCAGTGAAGCTCCTCGTCACTGCTGGACTGAATCACGACCTCGTAGTGATATATCACTGTCGAGCCACAAAATGGTAGTTTATATTGTATACAAGTTTTTTGCGCTGTGAATTATGTATGTTTTCTATACATGGTTTCACAGTTAAATTTCAGGGTAACATTCTGTGATGCGCGTCTTTCGTGTGCACCGGCCTTATATGAGGTGGAAACATAACGAAGTTTCAACTGAAGTTAATGCTATCCTTACTACTTGAGAAGAATTTTCTTGTAAAGAAAATTGCATGAGTTTGAAAACACCATCGCAGCAACGCAGTGCAAAACTCATTTGTCACTGGTTGCAGAAATAAATGATTGGCCACAGTAGAATGCAATGGCAGCAAAAACGTGCAGTGCACACGTGAGATAGTGTAATGGTCCTCAATGCCAGCAGCATGTACGATTGCATGACCCATAAATCAACATGACCTTAAAAGAGAACAAGAGCGCGTCCATTTGGCAACCAACATCAACAGATGCACAAAGAGCCCCCAAGCGTGGATGAGAACTTGAGAAGTCAGGTGACTACGGTGATTTTTTTTTTTAATTTTAACACTTTTTGAAAACCAATTTTAAATCTAACGCTGTCTGTTTTTTTTAGCTAACACTTTTGGCCGCGCCTATTGCCATGGCGCGGCCAAAAGCCCGGCAGTGGGCTGACGTGGCGACGACCGGAATCGCTGACCGGTGATGTGGCTGGACTTGCCGCGCCACCGATCTTGGCGTGGCAGTGCCACGCCCTGATCCGTGGCGCGGCAGAGCCGAATAAAACCCCCGCGTCCGCCCGCAGCCGAGCACGCTGGCCCTGCCCGCCGCCACACCCGCGCCCGCGTCCGCCCGCGCCAGCCCGCAGCCGAGCACGCCGGCCTCCGCGCCACGAACGTCGGCACGGCACGGCCGCCGGCCGGCCGTTGCGGCCGCCGCGCCCGCACGCCGACGCACCACCCCCTCCGGCCACGCACGGCGGCTGCCCGCCGAGGCCTGTGCCCGTGCCTCCCGGCCCGGTCTAGCACGCCACCGCCGCGAGGACGAGCGCCGCTGCCGCGAGGTACTCCCCTCATGTAGTTAGTATATTTAATAAAGTTAGTAAAATTAGTATAGTTAGTATAGTTAATAAAGTTAGTTAGTTTAGTTAGTATAGGTAATATAGTAAGTTAGTATAGATAGTAAAGTTAGGTAGTTTAGTTAGTAAAGTTATTGAGTCTAGTTATACATTGGATTTAGTCTAATTAGTTGTTGTAGTTAGCCTTGTATAGATGTTAATATTAAATTAGTTAGTATAGTTATAGTTAGAATATGTATTAATATTACTATGGACATTACGTACGACGAATTCGACGACTTGATGAAGTATGTTGAAATGCTTTTGTAGATGAATTATTGTGTTAGAGTTTTATATAGAGGAAGTGTTAGGAGATAAGATGATATGTTTGAGGATATGGAAGAAGAATTGGAATGGTTTGATGAACCTCCTAGCTTCAACGACCTTTGTGTCCATTTGAATGCAAAATTTGGCGGTGATTTCACACTGAATGGGAGGTTTGATACTGGAAAGACTAGGGCACACTATGTCCTCATGCCCTTGCGCGACCCTGCTCACTGGTCCCTCTACACTAGGGTTCTCCAAGGTTCCAATATGCCCATGGTTGAGGTGGTGGTGGAGAATGGGTACAGGATGCAGGGTGTTCAGGACGGCCCGTCCATTGATGGTTTTGGAGGCAATAAACAAGAATTAGGGGTCGAAGGGGAAGCAACTCAGGATAATATGGATTTGGACGATCAGTTGACGCAGGAGCAGTTTCATTCAACTGCAGTAGGCTATATAAGCAATGACTTTGATGTGAATGGGTTCGAACGGGAAGAGGAGGAGCAGGAGGAGGACAGGATCGGTGATGTAGTTAGCAGTGATTCAGACGATTCTGATGATGACCAAGGAGGTACAGATGTTATGCCAACATCGGCTGATGTCATGCTAGTACCGGTTCATACTATGCCATTACCAGTACCAACTGTGGTTTTGCATGGTGTCCAGGCTCAGGGTAGACTAGTCACAGATTTGGCTGCATATGATACCCCCTATTATTCATGGGCTAGAATTAGCGAAGCGCAGCAGTATGTTCCACCACCACCTTACACAGTGACTGAGCTTGAGCAACTAAGGTCCAAGAACGTACCTTTCAGGGGCATTCCGAACTATAGGGATGTCAGCATGACGGATATGGCAGTTTGTGACACCGGTCTCCAGATGTGTAGAAAATCATTGTATGACCATGAGAAAGAAACCCTTAGGAAGGGGATGATATTCAACACAATGTCAGAGATGAAACTCTTCCTTCAGGGCTATGCTGTGTACCACCATAGGCCGTACATTGTCACTCATTCAGACTAGGAGTTGAGGTACCACATGATATGCAAAAACGGTTGTATGTGGAGGTTAAATGCATGAAAGAGATAGAGTGATGGCAAGTGGAGGATAACTAAAGTTGTTGAACCCCACACTTGGCTAGACAATAGGGGGAAGGAAAATCATCAGTAGCTCACTACACGTTACCTTGCCCGTTGTATATTGGGGCTCGTTGATGACAATAACGACATTTCGATGTCTTCTTTACAACAGTCCATATCTGGATTCGTTAAGTACGATGTGACATACGAAAAGGCTTGGCGTGCCAAGCAAATTGCTCTGGCGATTCGATGGGGTAGTTGGGAGGAAGCGTACAACAGGATGCCCCGCATCTTATGTGCAATGCATCACTACAACCCTAGCTTGAAATGGTTTGTGGACATCGGAGGGATGTGTTTTCGGGACCCATTGAGGCATGTCCTCTATCGTGCGTTCTAGTCGTTCACGTAAACGGAACATGCATTCCAGTTTTATCGGCCAGTCGTACTTGTTGATGGCACTTTCCTAACAGGAAAGTACAGGGGCACCTTGATGATGGTTGTTGCTGTTGATCCTGAGACCAGATAGTACCCGTGGCTTTTGCTTTGGCAGAGGGAGAGAACAATGAATTGTGGTCATGGTTCATACGGCTTCTCACATGTACAAGTGCTTGGCCCATCTCGTAATATATGTTTGATCTCGAACCGTCACACAGGGCTTCTTAATGCTGCAGCTGAGCATATAGATGGGTTCCCGCCTCTAGTACATAGATGGTGCATGAGACACTTTGTCGCTAATTTCGGGTGGTGTCAGTAGAAGCAAGAGGTATGTGACAAGGAAAAGGCTCTATGGTGTGTACGTATAGAGCACTAGTTCAAGGAGACAAAGAGAGAACTAGACAAGATGGTAAATGAAGTGGGAAAGGCCTAGTTAGAGGCGCAGATGGAACAGAATGCTCAGTGGGCGTTAGCATATGACGAGGGGTGTTTCAGGTATGGCATCATGACCACTAACTCCTTTGAGTCCTTCAACTGTGCATTCACCGGAGTTCGATCGTTGCATGTGTCTGGAATTGTTGAGTTCTCCTTTCATAAGTGCAACGAATATTTTGTGAAGAGGTGGGAACTTGCGCAGGGAATATAGCTGAGCAGGGGCATTTTGGAAAGGCTGGAGCTAAACATTTGAAGGAGGCCAAGGAATTGACCAAGCAGCACACCGCCGAGCCGTATGGACCCTGCTGCCATATCTTTAGTGTACGGGGCAAGGGTGGCACAAGCTTGGGCGGCGATCGTTATGGTGGACGAAACTACCGAGTTGATCTTGAAAAGGTAGAGTGCAGTTGCAACGTCCCTCAGATTATGCATGCCCCTTGCTCTCATATGATCATGGCCTGCAGGGTTCGCAGGTACAACTATGAGGATCTGCCATATATGTCACCCTTGTATCTTTGATCGAACACCGTTAGTATTTGGGAGATGAGCTTCGAGCCATACCTTGACCCCACACAGTGGCCACCTTATAATGGTTATGACTACGTGCCGTATCTGGATCTAATGAAGGTAGGGAAGGGTAGGAGGAAGAAGAAGTGACTCAAGGGGGACATGGACGCTATGAGAGGGTACGGCGAAGACATGTACGGCGGGGGAGACTTCAACGAGACCCGTGGTAGGAATCTTTGCTGCGTTTGCAAACAATCTGGTCACAAGGCTAGCAGGCATAGAAGATGAGGGCAGCAGGTGCTTTCATATTGTGTTCGTATTGCATAACAAGTAGTTCAAATTTTGCAATGCCACATAATGTTAATCTAAATATTGTTAATTTGAATACTCTAACCCTTTGTTTATCAATTTGTAACAGGATGGCCCCTCCCACGCCGCACCAGATGTACCCCCTTCTTGAGGTGGAGTACGATGACCCCGTTCTTCCTCTGGATGATGAGGTTTCCGAGAGGAGTTCGAGGGATCCTTATATTCCTAGGACTTAGTTTGTTACGTTGAACTTATGTCGACCGAATATTGTCGTCGAAAACTTGCAGAATCATAAACCAATGAAAATGTTATGTGGCAACTTATCGTCCATTTATTGCTTCGTATTCGTTTCAACTTGCGCACGGTCGCAACAACACTTGGGCCGCGTTTAGTTCGGCCCCGGATTTGGCGCCACCGGAATCCCAGGACTGTAGCGACACTGTTGCGCACTGTATCATTTTGTTTTTATTTGGTAATAATTGTCCTATCGTTGACTAATTAGACTTAAAACGTTCGTCTCGCAAAGTACAACCAAACTGTGCAATTAGTTTTTGATTTCGTCAACATTTAGTACTCCATGCATGTACCGCAAGTTTGATGTGACGGGGAATCTTCTTTTTGCATAGTGCCAAATTCTAGAATTTGGGGAACTAAACAAGGCCTTGTAGTTTTTTACAACACCGACAACAGCTCAATTGAGGCTGGTCGGTTTCTGCCCGCGTCACTGACGCACCGTGGACTATGGCGCGGTAGAACCTGGGCTATGGCGTGGCTGAACTAGTAAGCTATGGTGTTGTATTCGAGATAATTTCACTCAATTACGTTCGTTTTAGAAATTCTCAACGCATGATACAAACATATGTGATCACTTAAGATCGAACATGGGTAATCCGAGTACATGATACATGGGTACAATATACTAGTAGTTCAAATGGAATATAAGACAACACAATAGAATTTCTAGTACATAGCTACATTGATCATTAATAAAGCATGGAACTAACAGACGGCGCAATCAAAAAACCTCAGTCAGAAACATACTGAGTAAGCAACTCGTCGTTCGAGTACCAATCCTCAACCACTACCCTATTGCTGTGGCTAGGCTCACCTGCATTGCCCTGATCTGCCTTTCGCCTATAGTAAGCGACCTCCACTTCGTCTGCGGCCTCTACGGCCTAAGTGAAGAATGCATCGTCATCCTCCTCTGCCTACAAGCCCACCTCTGCTGGAGCGATGAGCTCGCTCAGTCTGGCAGTGTCATCCTCAGCCTCCTCCGCCTGCAAGCCCACTTTTGCTAGAGCGATGAGCTCGCTCAGTCTACCAGTGTCGTCTTCAGCCTTCTCCACCTGCAAGCCCACCTCTGCTGGAGCGATGAGCTCGCTGAGTCTGGCAGTGTCGTCCTCATCCTCGTCCCCCTCATCAGACAACACAATCGGTGATTCAACGGTGTGACCAGCTCGCTTTCTGTGCTCATCTTACTTCTTTTCCTCGTACCTTGCATGAGCCACCTCTGTAGCATGTTCCTCGCTACATCCAATCCCTTCATGTATAAAATGCAATTAGTTAGCAACACGATTATATTACATTTAAAATTAGGCAACCAAAAAAGGCTTTCAAACTCTCACTGGCGCATAATGCAACAACATGCTCGTTCAAGACCTACATCTATACTCTTGTCTCCTCCCTTACCTCCTTCCTTGCCCTCTCCTCCTCTAACGTCATCCATCTCTCCAATCCCCATTTGTCAAGCCCAACGTCGATCGGGTTACAAATACCGCGCTGTCTAGCAAACTCACGCATCTTGTCTTTGTGATGTTTAACGAAAAGGTTGATGTAGTTAGGTCCATATCCCCTCTTCTGTGCAATTACTTGCTTCCCCTTCAGTTCATCCAAGAACTTAACTTGACCATCATAACATTCCCACCTGCATTTCCTAGTGCTCTGTTCAAATGAAAAATTATATCATATATGTCTTAGCAAAAGAAATAAAATACGATTTCATGGTTACCACAAAAATAACCAACCTCATCATAGTCAACCATATGGCCGCAATAATGGCCTATTCCAAGCTCCGAAGGGACTAGACCGTAGTTGGATTTAACACCACATTCGCAATTGACTGGAGGTGCTTTGTAAATTAACCTTTCTTTCTTCTTTTGCTTTGTCTTTGGAGGTTCTTCAGGCCATTTGTTCTTAGGACCATACAGCCACTCCTTGAAACGACACTTCGCCATTGAATACACCTAAAAAACGTGACATTAGTACATGAACACATATAACTCAACATTTCAACACATACACTTTGCACTTACTTCATGCTTGTTTGGACACAAACTCCAACGTATTCTTAGGGTTTATCACAGCTCGATCTCCGCAATCGCACAGAGGAGGTTCCTCAAGTCATCTAACTGTGGCTAAGTACTTCTCCTTAGCCATCATTGGAGGGGGGTTAGGGGGAGGTGGAACCCACCGCTCGAAGTGCTCTCGTGGATGTCGCCCTCTCCACCAATCATCAAAAAGGAGGTACCTAGGGTTAAACTTGTCTACACCATAGATCCACTAAAAGAAAAAGCACCTCTCATGGGCCTACACAACAAAATTTCAACAAAATATTAGTAACCTAGTAATACAAATGAAGAAAAAAACATACGGAAACAATTACTTACATTAAAACGACTACATGTGTAGAAGCAAAGAGCCGCTGTGTCTAGATGTCTCGATTAAAACACGTCGGCCGGACGACCACAATCACAATTAGGGACAGGGAGTTCAGGAGGAACGGGGACATCTTTGCTAGACTCGTCGGGGTATAATTCTCTAGGATGATCCTGTTTTTGCCACAACTGCTCCCGAAACATGTCTTCCATTTAATAAAACAGTTAAAAACAACGCAAATTAATGTAAAATATAATCATTTGCATTGCAACTCAAATAATATAACCAACACTTATAGCAACAAAAACATACATGGTAAACATACTTCTAACTAAATAATTAACCTTAACATTGACAAAATCAAACTAATATCTTCCTTCAAATCGTAGCCCATAGTTCCCAAACATAATTTTCCTCCTAACCTTAACTCTCATTCATAATATCCTATCCACCATTCAAACAAAAATCAAAAGTGCGTCATTACCTTGAACGAGGACGAGGAGGGAGGGAGGCGGCAATGGAGGGCCAAGCGGGCGTCATGCGTGGCGGCCAGGCGCGTGTGGGAGGTCTTGCTGCTCGGTAGGGGGGAACTGGCCGTGGGGTTTTATTCGGCTCTGCTGCGCCATGGATCAAGGCGCGACACTGCCGCGCCAAGATCGGTGACGCGGCAAGCCCAGCCATGTCACTGGTCAGCGATTCCGGTCATCGCCACGTCAGCCCACTGCCGCGCCACCATGCATTGCGCGGCACAGGCTTTTGGCCGTGCCATGGAAATAGGCGTGGCCAAAAGTGTTAGTTAAAAAACAGACAGTGTTAGATTTAAAATTAGTTTTCAAAAAGTGTTAAAATTAAAAAAAATCACTACGATCTCGAGAGGAAGGGAGGATGTTGTTTGTGCTAGACAGTGTGCTAGAGCATTAGGGGTGATGCGCTGAGTGTATCATGGGATTGGAAGGCACCAGAATTCTGGGTATATGGCTTTGCGTCAAGGTGGCTACTGTTGGTATTTATTAACTTGTCACTTATTTAGTAGCCACCTATTATAAACCTATATCTCCTAACATTACTTTACTAGGTTGTCATCCCTAGTGATGAAGCCAGATATGCTTGTTGGTACTACATATCATTACTACTAGAATAATACTAAGTAGTTCTTTATTAATTTATGTGACTAGGAAGAATATATAAATATATGAATGAAAAGGATGTGTAAGCACACAGATAATTATACTATTATAGCACTTCACCCAAGAGTATTCTAGGTATCGTTATTTATATTTTTACCATAGGAAAGGTCTAGCATGGACATGTATTGATAAATTATACTATTGGTGGAGAAGTAAACCATAACCAATATTCTAGTCATAATAGGGATAAGTCATAAGATAAGGTATATATATAATAAGTATTGATCATCAATAATGATAAATCATTCAGAATACTCCTTTCTATAGCATTAGCATGGTCAGGTAGAATATTAAAGGAATAATTCCTAAGTCATTCTTAATTACAAGTCAAAACATACATTGATTAGTGCAATTGTACCTAGTAATCACGGCTATGGTTATCTTTATATCTACACATAAGGGATACTACTAAGGAAGATTAAGAACATAGCTTGTTCTTTCTTCGTAACCAGACCCTTGCACCTATATTCGGAGAGTAGACTACAAAGGACTCAACGGGAGTGTCACATCCGCGATCTATCACATGACCTAGAATATAGGGTGTATCCATAGGTAAACAATATATAAGCACCACGCTTACACAATGTCGACCACACACCCCGTGTACTTTAGAGTGAGCGCTATACGAACTTATGCATGTTATATTGACGGTTTATAATGGTTGTTAACTACTGTCAATAAACTCCCGCAAGCTTAACCTTTGCTAGTCCCTTAGCAAAGCTACACTTAGTAAATGGATCAAGAGTTGAGTTGATGCTTTCACTCCTCAAGAGTACACATGCGCTCAAACAAGAATTCTCCTCTGGATTGGAATAAACCGATCTGACTTTCAAACTTACCCATATTACCTTCAACCATGGGGCTTCTTAGCCTTCACTTGGGTTTTGAGCAATTGAAAGATAGAATGATAAGTCAAGCACTGTCTCAAATTATTTGCTCAACCATTATTCTAGAGTTTTTATATAGATTTTTAAAATAAAACTCAAAGCTTCCTTTGTATGGCACTCTCAAGTCTCTCAATATATGTGGTATTTGGGATCCTCACCAAGGCAATAGCGGTGTTATGCCTTTCTCTTCCTACAACTAAGCCTTATGTGAAGCTCATAGGAGTGAAAAAAGCATGAAAGAACAAACTTGCAATACATATATTGTAAAGTCAAACCTCAGATCCAAAGAGAGTTGAGTCGTAAATCAAATGAAGATGTGCATGTGTCTGGATGTATGGTGGATATATTTGGTGGTTAACCTAATTCTACTATGCTTCTTGAAAACATCTCTCTTTTGAAACTTAAAAACAACTTTGCAAGAAAGCATGGGCTATCTTATTCATCTTTTCTTCTTTTTCCTGGGAGGGCATCTAAGTACCCATTGTTTTAAATATCTCAGACACTTGTCCATTTTTTCTCATCTTTCTTCTTTTTTTATGAATAACTTTTGTATAGCCACATGCTTCTTTTCTGCAATAGAACTTTTGAGAGATAGCAACAAGAACTTTGGAGTATTTATTTGGTGCATATCCTATCAAGAATATTTTTGGTGTTTACTCCCAGTGTAGGAGTAAAACATTTTTGGGTGGATCTAGATGGAATGACATGTTGTTGCGCCTACCCCTAGTGTAGGAGTAGTGCGTATTTAGGTGGTGTGTACATGATCTTGATTTTAAAAGCATGACAAACCTCTCATAAGGGTCAACAAAGCTTGACCAAAGTCAATGCAATGCAAGCATCATATATGAGTGGAAGTTTTTCTAATCTAAATATCATATATGGCTCTAGTAGGAATTCAAGCTTTGTCATACAAGAGCTCATCATGTAGGATTTTTATGTTTTTCAAAAGATAAATCTCCAAAACTTTAGTGTCACTTGAAACAAGATAAACAAGACCTTCTCATATCATATCCGTCAATTACCTAGACTTAGATCAAGCATATGCTACCCACGAGTTTCAAGTTTAGAGTAAATTCTTATATCAAAATAGTCATATCCAAAACTCGGGAGAATTCAAGGCGGAAAACTAGGTACTTGAAAGGAATTACGATAGAGCAACTATTCATCATTTCCATTGCAAGAGATTATTTTCAGGGTCCTTTTATTTTATTTAGCACTTAAAAATCAAACTTCAAGAAAACTTAACACACCTTTAATTTTATTTTCAAAATTTAAGATCACACCTTAATATATATATATATATATATATATATAACTAGCTAAGATAAATTTTTAGTTTGCTTTTAGTTTGTAATGCATCTTTTTATTTCTTTAGCAAATATGAAGCAAACTTAGAAATAGTAAAACCAAAAGAGAAAGAAATACTTAGCTAGATACATGGGGATGCTCCTCCCCCAAGCTGGATGTTGTCATGGTCTTTCTTAGAGTGAGTCTACCAGTAGAAGTCTTTCTCATCCGTCTAGAAGTTTTGTTCCTCGTGCAGCGAGTGTAGCGACAGTTCGGGAAAATGTACTTTGGATGGATGGCTTTACTCTTGATCATCCTGCAAAATACTTCAACAAGAACACCAAAACTCGTGGCACAGATTAGGATAAGGGGTTAGAGGTCAACCGTTCAGAGATTTGTTGTCCGTGGGGGTTTAGACAGATTTCCTAATTGATAAAGTTCTAGAACGATGTCTATTTAATATTTTTTTGGATTTTCTTATTTATATAATGCAGAAAGAAAATATGCATGCATGATATATTGTAGCACCTGGTTTTAAGAACAAAACCTGATACGCACCATATGTGAGCCTAGGAAGTCAAATCTCATATATAGCTACAAATAAGGGTAATATCAAAAGACAATGCTCAATATATAACGTACTTAGTATAAAGAATATAACCTTAGACAACAAATAGTGGAAAGACAACTCCGATCTTCGGGTGAAGACTCCAATCCATAGGGACAACTGATTGGTTGATCATAAGCCTAACTCCTCCAGACTAGCAATCTAGTACCCATCTGGGATTTTTCCAAAGATTTAAAAAGTAAAGCAAGAGTAAGTACATGTCATACTCAATAAATATAATATGGGGTTCATGAGGCTCAAAAGGATGAAACTGGTTAACTGCGATTAGCTTTTAATGAGTCATGATTTTAGCAATAGGGTGGCAACAAGTTTATCCACAAGCCCACATAAACACATGATCAGATAAACATGAATAATAAATAGCATAAACAGTAATCATTAGTGAGCATCTTCATCATCAGTATTATCAGTGTTCATCATCTATTCCGTAAGGGTTCCAAGGCCGTTCATGACCGTGAGCACGGCTGATATACCAGTTTACACTCTGTAGAGGTTGTACACTTTCACTATGAGTCGTGATTTATCCTTTCGCATGAGGTAGCTAGCCCCTTGACCCACAACCTAGGAAGGTCAACATGGTTCACTATGAAGCCTTTCAAAGGATTGTCTAACAAGTTAGGGCCACTAAGGTTTCCCCATCAATAAGCATGAACCCCCTCCAATGAGTGACTATCAAAATACTAAGAAACCAAAGTGCACCTTCTTGGCAGTCCAGATCATACCTATCAGAGCCCCTCTTGTGCCATAAAGGTAACCACTAACAAGCTAGAAAAGGTCCTCATACTAACATAAAGCCAGAGCCATGTAGCCCTCACAACTGTACTATAAGTCCCGGATGTTCGCTTACAGATAAGTCCTTAGGGAGAGGAATCTAGAGCACCATAAAATAGCCCAATGCTCTAGCCCCCTTGTTCCATGTTGCTCAAAAGCATCTTTTAGTGTTTATTGCATATACCATTAGTCAAGTTACAAGATCATGGCTTTAGTTGAGCACTTGCATCATACTGCCTAATGCATAAACCAATAGGAAGGTACAATGTAACAAAGTACTAGGAAATCCTTAGTGGTAGTCAAGGTAGACACATGCAGTATGAATTAAATGATTAAAGGTATATAGGACAACAAGGAAGATCCCATGCTACACTTGCCTTAGACTTAGATCCTTCCTCCAATCCAAATCTTCAAAGATCTGCTTCTTGATTCACCACGTATAACTCACCGACTGGACATGAGCATAAAGCACCACACAAGCAATCCATGCAATCATACACGAAACAAACAATAGATCTAAATTATAACAATACACCAAACATAAAATTGAGATGAAAAGTTTGTAAAAAAAATCTACGTCTCGCTACGAACACAAAGACGCGAAAAACACTCTAATCAGAGCTATAACAAAAAAGATACATCTACTAATAGATCTGTTTCGAAAAGAAACTATAGGCTTTATTTATTTTAACTATATAAAATCATATATAAAAGATATTTTATAAATAATATAAATTGAATTAAGTCAAATTTAGATTTGAATTATAAAACTAAAGTAAAACAAATCATATTTTATTTATAAAATCCAGTTGCATAATTATTATTCAAATTAGAGTTTAAGCCATGAAATTCTAGAAATAGTGACATGATAGACATTGTTACTAACGCGTAGATCTTGTTGCAATGAATCTAGCGCATCTTGAACTGGTCAAATCAGAGCTAAAACGTAAAAGATATGATTTAAATAAGATTTCCTTTAATAAAATAATAGATTAAATCTAACCTTGAATTTTAAAAGTTGAAAACATATCTAACAGTAGTATGAACATGTAGATTATGGAATTACGAACCTAACGCATGTTGAACGGGTCAAATCGGAGTTAAACGGAGAAGATACGGCCTAATGAAGGTAGTGGCAAAACTGTAAATAAGTGGAACTTGATTTTTGAAATAAAATAAATCAAATTCTAATTTTCAGACGATGGAGGGACCGCAGGTACGAATAGAAGAAAGGGAAGGGGCTCTTTAAAGTAAAATCAGGGACAACAGGTTTATACTGAAAAAGCTGGAGGGGGTTTTCTACAAAAAGGCCATGGCGAATGGGTACTGGTTGATCTGGACCATTGGATTAGATGTAAACGGCCCTAATTAGCAGTGGGGAGGGAAGGAAGGGTGTTTTAGGCTAGAATAGTGGTCAGGGCGGTGGTTGACATCGCCGGCGACGAGGGAGCTCATTGGTGTTCATGAAAACAGCCCTAAAGGCCATGGATTGGTTCGAGAAAAGCACAGGAAGGGAGAGGGGAACACGACGGATCTATCTAGGGTATCAATTGAAACCGAGGCAACGAGAGTGGGTGTGGTGGCTTGGATTGGTGGCCGGTGATGATTCAGTAGAGATGCGCGGTCGATAGGAAGCGAGAGAGAGCAAGATAAGGCACCTAGAGCTTCATTACCTCGCGACGAAGACTAGAAGGTGGCTCTGATCAATGTTGGGGCATGACAGCAGTGGAATCGCATGCGACGGCGGTGAGCTAGGTTTCGAGCAATGCGGTGGCTTGTGATAGAGCTCGGGTGGTGGCTCGGAGACGGCTAGGTGAGGGCGGCACGATGCGGGCTTTAGCTTTTATAGAGACGGAGCGACGTGGGCAGCACGGCAAGGCAGTGCCATGGTGGCATGGGGCTCTCGGTGGCGTCCAACTCAAGCTTAGTCCCAGTCGGACCCGAGGGAGGAGAAGGCGCTGACGTACGGGTCCCACATGGTAGCAAAACAAAGAGGAAAAGAAGAGGGTCGCACCTGTGCTTCGGCTGGGCCAGAGTTTGGCCAAAGGGCGAGCGCGTTGGGCCTACTGCCAACCGGAGAAAAGGTGAAGGGAGGAGTGGGCCTATGGCCTAGGAAAAAATAGGACAGGCCGGCAACTGGCTTTGGGCTGAATAGCAGGGGAGAGTAATGAAAAATACTTTTCCAAATTTTCTTTTCTATTTTCCTTTTTCATTTTCAAACTAAATTCAAATATGACTAAGATCAAATTTGAATATGGTATCAAATACACTTTTCAACTTAATTAAAAATGAGAAATTTTGGTAAGTTCACAAAAATAAATTTTACATCCTTTTTAAATTCTTTTATTTTCAAATTTTCTTTTTCCTTCTTTTCTTTTAGTTCAAAGCCATTTTTAATTTATTTTCAAAAGCAATTTAAACCATTTTGAATCTTGATTCAAAACCACTCAACTCAAAAAATCAAATGCACCAGCATGTATGCACAACCATGTTGCTATACCCTATGATGAATTTTTAATTTAATAAAAAAAATATTTTCCTATATTTCATGTGCACAAAATACAAAATTAAATCAATTTATATCTTTTTAGAAAAGAGCAAAATTTAGGATGTTACATATATATTATTATTTTTATGCTACCACAGTGAATACTCCCTTGGGCTTTTACACACCGAGAAAATTTAGGCTTTATGATGCAATGATGTAATGCAGTCATGAAACTTTTTATCTTCCTTTTCTAAATGTGATGCTAATACAGAAAAATGAATATGCTAAATTGAAAAGTAATTCATGCAATATTAAAAAGTAAATATGGATAACTACCGATGTTACCTCCCGGCGAGGGTCCAGATTTTTATGTCCTCTAGACAGGACTTGACTAGAGATAATCCTTTATTCTTCGGGTGCATAGGTTGCACCTTTTGTGATGGTGACTTGTATGTTGCCACCTTTTCCTTCCATCCTGCTTTGTCTGTAGACTGGTCTTAGGTGGAGTAGGTTCATATTTCACAACTTCTTTAGGTTCTTCATCTTCATTCCATTCATTCTTTGGGAGTTGATTCCTTTGATGTTGGGATGATCGATGTCTCCTCCTAGAGCGGGACTTCTTCGACTATTCATAAGTGGTATAACTATTGAAATAACAACATACCTTTTCTCTAGGGAATTAGAAATGGACTTGTCTAGATCCAACGTAGATGATTGCATTGGTTGTGTTGAGGAACAGTCTTCCCAATATAATAGGTGTATCATCTTCTTCTTCACCCATGTCTAGAACCATGAAGTCAGTAAGGGCAAACTGATCTTGGATTCGTACCATGACATCTTTTGCTATTCCTTCCAGAAATCAGATAGAGTGGTCTGCCATCTGTAATTGCATATATTGAGAACAAAGGTTCATCACCGAATAAGTATTCATATGTTACCTTGGACATTATATTGACACTCGACCCAATGTCGCAGAAGGTCTTATAAAAAATTCTTTGTCCAATGGTACACTCGATTGTGGGTATGCCTGGGTCATCCTTCTTAGCAAGGAATAGTGAAGTGAGGGGTGGTCGTACTCTGATCGAAGTGTGTTGATCATGTTAACTGATTCTTCTTGAGGTTGCCTGGCCTTGTTCTTCCTCTTTCTCCTGTTGTTCTTCTTCTTGATCACTGTTGTCTATTCGGACAGGTATGGCATCTATGGATGTCAAGGAGATTACAGGATGCGGTTCTTGAAAGAAAACTTTTCTTTCTTATCCTTGATTGTGAAGCAGATCTTAGCACTATCGGCATAGATGATGGCTTTTACAGTGCTTAGGAAAGGTCGGCCCAAAATAATGGGTGCCCTTACATCTCCACATATTTCCAGAACCACAAAGTCTATGGGAATATATGATTGTGCCACTCGAACAATGGCATCTTCAAGAACTCCCTTGGAGTAACAGAGTGACTGATCTGCAAGCTATAAACGCATATTTGTGTACAACAAAGTATCTCCATTATTTTGATCATAAATTACCTTAGGCATGATGTTGACACTTGCTTCGAAGTCACAGACAACTTCTTAAAAATGTGAGATCCAATGGCGATGGGGATGATAGGTCTCCCTATATCGCTCTTCTTTTCTGGCAAGTTATAGTCTATCCACCTTCCCATCAATGGTTGTATATAATAATATGATGCATTATGAATATAAAAAAGATTTGCAGTTTCTAGATCATCCGGTTGCCCCAAAATCTTACCTTTGTCGGACAGAGAAACAGGAGCTACCAGGTGAGCTATTTGTGATTCTACCATTTTATTTCTTAAAGGCAGAAGCAAAGCTATCCATTCTATTATTTATATTCTCTAGAATTTTATTATTGGTAGCTACCTTTCTTGATAATCCCTTAATAAGTTTGGATTGGCCAACAATTAATTCTCTGTAACACCCCAAAATTTGCCACTTTTGAAAATAGAGTAAAAATGATTTATTTCTGAATTTTGTGCACATGAAAACATAGGAAAATAAAATTTTTCATTAATTTAAAATTTATCATAAGGTAGCAACATGTATGTGCATACATGATGGTGTATTTGTTTTATTTGGTTGAGTGGTTTTGACAAAAATTTAAAATGGTTAAAAATTGCTTTTGCAAATGAAATTAAAAATGGCCTTGAAGTAAAAGAAAAGAAAGAGAAGAGAATTAGAACACAAAAGACTTTAAGAAGTTGTAAAAAATATATTTTTTTAAAAACTTATCAAAATTTCTCACTTTTTTTTAGTTGAAAAGTATATTTGAAACTACGTCGGAATTCGATTTGGATCATGTTTTAAAATCTGGGTTGAATTAAGAAAGGAAAATAGAAAGATAATTGGAAAAAGAAAACTCCGTACTCCTTTTCTCGGTTTTGGCCCAGCCGGCCTGTTCTCCCTTCCCCTGGCCCAGTTCCCTCTCAGCCCCTGCAGCCCAGCTCCTCCTCTCAACATTCAGCCCGAGCAGCAGCCCACCTCGCCTTTGGTTGCAGCCCACTCTTGCCTCCAGCTCCCTTGGCCCAGTGCACCGGCCCAGGTCGAAGCTAGTCCGAAGCGCCACGCCATGCATCCCCTCCCTCTCTACTGCGCTGACAGATGGGGTCGCCTTGTCAGCTCCATCCCCTCCACAAGCTCGTATGCCGCCCGGACACTCCATCACCAAAGGAGTTCGTGCTCGTTCCGCCCGCTCCGTTGTCTTGCGCCGCAAGCCGCTTCTACCCCATATAAACCGGATGCCCATGCCCGTGTCCCCCAATCCAAGCTCCAGGGTCGCATCTGATCTCACCGAGACGCCGAATAGCCCCAAGCTACGTGTGGAGGTAAGAAACCTTTTGAAGTCATTTTCCCCTCGTTCTTTCGCTCTCAGTACCTTGTGCGACTTCATCGTTGAAGCTGAGCTGCAAGCTAGCACGTGCCGCCGTCACCGTCCCTCCACTACCTCAACCGATGCCTCCATAGAGTTCTTCGAGTCTCCCTCTTGCTCCCTGTCTGTTTCCCATAAAAGATGGTGGTTGGAATCACTGAAACCGACTTCTTCGGTGAGCTCATCCATGGCACCACCGCAGGCACCTCACCGCCGTCACTGGTCCGGCCAGCGAGCTTTTTCTCTCCCCTCCGATCCGATCTTAGCCGACCAGTGAAGATCCAACGGTCTGAGTTAGCCGATAGCCTTTCGCGTGGCCATCTTTATAAAGACCCCCTCGGTTTCTTCCAATTAGAACCCGCGATCCATTGTGTATTTCATGGATTATGTTTTCTTCTTTTAAAAGCGTAGTCTCGTCGGTTTAGATACAAAATACGTTTTCATTTATTTATAGATTTGCCACTGATTCTGTTTTAGTCATAACTTCTCTTTTTTAACTCCGATTTGATCGGTTCAACTCGTGTTAGGTTCATATTTGCATTGTCTACATGTTTATACCACTGTTAGGTATGTTTTCAACTTTTAAAATTCGAGGATAAGTTTAATCTATTATTTTATTAAAGAAAATCTTGTTTAAATCATATCTTCTATGTTTTAACTCTATTTTAGCCTGTTCAAGTTGTGCTAGATTCATAGCGACAAGATCTACGTGTTAGTAATAGTGTTTACCATGTCACTATTTCTAGAATTTCATGGTTTAAATTCTAATTTGAATAATAATTATGCAATTGGGTTTTATAAATAAAATATGATT
Source organism: Miscanthus floridulus (assembly GCF_019320115.1). Classification (NCBI taxonomy): domain Eukaryota; kingdom Viridiplantae; phylum Streptophyta; class Magnoliopsida; order Poales; family Poaceae; genus Miscanthus; species Miscanthus floridulus. Next base: position 43,913,073 of record NC_089591.1, read on the forward strand.
TGTTTTACTTTAGTATTATAATTCAAACTTAAATTTGAATTAAATTATATTATCTATACAATATCTTATATATGTTTTTATATAAATAAAACACATGAAGCTAATAGTTTTATGAGTAGATCTCTCGGTAGTTGTATCTTCTTAACCGTAGCTCCGATTAGAGTGCTTTTCGCGTCTGTGTGTTCGTAGCGAGACGTAGATTCATTTTACAAACTTTTCATCTTGATTTTATGTTTGGTGTACTGTTCTAATTTAGATCTATTGTTTGCTTCGTGTATGATTATATGGAAGCTTGTGTGGTGCTTTATGATTTCGTCTAGTTGGTGAGATATACGGGGTGATCAAGAAGGAGAAGAACGTTGAAGATTAAAGCTTACCGAAGGATTGGTGTTTAAGGCAAGTATAGCATGGGATCTTCCTTGTTGTCCTATACACCTTTAATCATTTAATTCATACTACATGTGTCTACCTTGATTGCCACTAAGGATTTCCTAGTACCTTGTTACCTTGTACCTTGATACCTTTGGGTTATTGCATTGGGTAGTATGATGCTAGTGCTCAAACTAAAACCATGATCTTGTAACTTGACTAATGGTATATGCAATAAACATTAAAAGATGCTTTTTAGCAACATGGAACAAGGGGGCTAGAGCATTGGGCTGTTTTATGGTGCTCTAGATTCCTCTCCCTAAGGACTTATCTATAAGTGATCATCCGGGACTTACAGTACAACTGTGAGGGCTATATGGCTCTGGCTTTAGCTCAGTATGAGGACCTTTTCTAGCTTGTTAGTGGTTACCTTTATTGGCGTAAGAATGGCTTGACGAATCAGGTATAGGACAGCCTCTACTCTTATGTGTATAGCCGTGATGGAATTGTGCCATTCAATAGGGGGGTTCCTACATCTGTTTGCCGAGTGAATCTAAGGGCCCTAACTTGTTAGATGAACCTTTGAAAGGCTTCATAGTAAACCCTGCTGACCTTCCTTGGTAGTGGGTCAAGAGGCTGATCACCTCGGACAAAAGGGTAAATCACGACTCATAGTGAAAGTGTACAACCTCTGTAGAGTGTAAAACTAGTATATAAGCCGTGCTCACGGTCACGAGTGGCCTTAGAACATTTAGGGAATAGATGATCACTAATGGTTACTGATGATGAAGATGCTCATTAATGATTATTGTTTATGCTATTCATTATTCATGCTTACCTGATCATGTGTTTATATGGGCTTGTGATGAACTTGTTGCTACTCAATTGCTAAAATCATGACTCATTAAAAGCTAATCATAGTTAACTAGTGTCAGCCTTTTGAGTCTCATGAACCCCATGTTATATTTGTTGAGTACGACATGTACTTACGCTTGCTTTATTTTCAATTATTTGGATAAAAATCCTGGATGGGTACCAGATTGCTGGAGTATGGAGGAATTAGGCTTGTGATCAACCAGTCAGTTGTCCCTGTGGATTTGGAGTCTTTGCCTGAAGATCGGAGTTATCTTTCCGCTGTCTATACTCTGAGGTTATATTCTTTATACTAATACGTTATGTATTTAAGCATTGTCTATTGATATTACCCTTATTTGTAGCTATATATGAGATTTGACTTCCTAGGCTCACATATGGTGTTTATCTAGTTTTGTTCTTAAAACCGGGTGCTACAAAGTGGTATCAGAGCAGTGCTGACTGTAGGATGCAAGCCTAGTAGAAACTGGTCGTTTTAAGGTTTATAAGATGCTACAAAAACTCTTGCTCTATGAACCTTGATATTTTCTTCTCTACTATATTTCTACCCTTGCTATTCATCTCTACCTTGGTGCTTATTTTAAAGTCTTTGTTCTCCTCTTCACTCCTTAATTTTATATGCTTTTAGAACTGTTCCTCACCACCTTCTTGCGTAATCTAAAGATAAGTCTTAGGATTGTTACCCCTAGTACAATGAGGACGATAGTATCGCAAGTTGAGTCAATGATTGAATTGTGCATCTTTATTGCTTGTTGAATTGTCATTATGCTTATGATTGTTTTGCATCTTTGTAATGATTGCAATCATCTTGTTGGGTGTTCCCACAATTTCATTTAGTTTATAGGCCTAAGATATAAGGATTAATAAAATAAATAGTTGGGATATGGTTTTCTTCTTGTTTTCCCTATCCTGTCTTTTCGGAGCAGTCCGTACTCTTCATTTTATATCTCTGATTTTGGACAATCATAAATCATGAGAAAATTCTGGACAATAGTAGACTTCAATATCTTTCTCTGAGCGCAAAAATCACCTTGATAGCTATTTTGGTTATGGAGATACGAAAATCACAAGGCGATGCATCTGTGCTGTTTGGAATCTAGAGTAGTTTTTGTTATGCACTATTTTCGACCAAGTTAACTGAGGAATTTGGAAAAGTGTTCTGTAAGGAAGTTGTGGAGAATTGTATAATCTTTCCATCGGTATAAGCTGTATCTTCATCGGATTAATAGAATGTGAGTTACAACTGTTTTACTGCACTGCTGTTTTTCATTCCGCAAGGAATTCTAGATTTCTTGTTCTTGCCCATACACAAGAGACTCATTGGGATGTCAGGACGTAGTGATACTAGTTAGCTCCTCTGAAAGAAGGTGCAAGCTACCCTTCTTGTGTCCCCTAGTCTATCTTTTCTTAAGGGGGGTAGCCAAGTGAAGAATTTATAAGATAAAGTATCCTACGATCTAGTTTGCGCAGCAGAAGCGTGGTGGTACCCAAGGATGTGAGAGAAACTCAGTCTCAATGGGTTTTGATTAAAGGTTCAAGGGAGGTTTAACCAAGATCATTAATGTATTGATAATGCTACTGGAAGAGGTTTTAAGTTAGTTTGGATCAAGAAACCTCATGTAAGTGTTTGATGGAATCCAAGAAGAGGTTGGAGTAAAACCTAAGTATTAGCTTTGTTAGATCTAGACAAGAGTTTTATAGCTACAATGACGCACCCTATCAAGGTGTGGGATGTGTCCTTATGCAAGAAGAAAAATGTAGTTCCTTGCTCATTAAGTCAGCAGAGGAAGCGTGAGTTAAACTACCTAGCATGTGATCTAGAGTTATCCATTGTGAAGCATGGAAGTACTGTCTTTTTGGAAGTAAGAGTGATATCTAGGAGGAACACAAGAATCTACAGGACATCTTCACTAAGTTGGTCTTGAGCTTGTGTTACCCTCGTTGGAATGAAATTGCTTATGACTTGGAAAAGTGCTATCACCTGGAGAAGCAAAAGTCGCGACCGATGCCCTTAGCAATGGAGAATTGTGCTAAGAAGGTTCGGGTGACACCAAGGGCTAAGAATTGAATTCCAAGTTTGAGCAACTTGACCGGAATCATTAATGTTTTGAAGGTTGGTAGTAGAAATTCCTTCTGACTAAGAGATTCGTCAGGCTCTGTTGGAAGATAAGTATTTTAAGGAAGAAAATTGGTATTATAGGAAAGGTGCTTAGTGATTGAAGTTACCTGAGTATCATTTGGAGTATCTATCAGAATCTTGGAATCCTTTTGGTAAGTTATTTGGAGTAAGGTCAACAGGTGTGCAAAGTAAAGTGGGATCCTTATCAAGATGATGGAACTGCACGAGGAAGTAAAGAAGAATTCAAAGACAGAGTATTCCTATCTCCTAGTCGACGTCGTCCGAATCTCGAGGACAAGATTCATCTTAAGGGGGGTAGAATTGTAACACCCCAAAATTTGCCACTTTTGAAAATAGAGTTAAAATGATTTATTTCTGAATTTTGTGCACATGAAAACATAGGAAAATAAAAATTTTCATTAATTTAAAATTTATCATAAGGTAGCAACATGTATGTGCATACATGACAGTGCATTTGTTTTATTTGGTTGAGTGGTTTTGACAAAAATTTAAAATGGTTAAAAATTGCTTTTGCAAATGAAATTAAAAATGGTCTTGAAGTAAAAGAAAAGAAAGAGAAGAGAATTAGAACACAAAAGAGTTTAAGAAGTTGTAAAAAATATATTTTTGAAAACTTATCAAAATTTCTCACTTTTATTTGAGTTGAAAAGTATATTTGAAACTACGTCGAAATTCGATTTGGATCATGTTTTAAAATCTAGGTTGAATTAAGAAAGGAAAATAGAAAGATAATTGGAAAAAGAAAACTCCATACTCCTTTTCTCGGTTTTGGCCCAGCCGGCCAATTCTCACTTCCCCGGCCCAGTTCCCTCTTAGCCCCCACAGCGCAGCTCCTCCTCTCAGCATTCGGCCCGAGCAGCAGCCCACCTCGCCATTGGCCGTAGCCCTCTCCCGCCTCTAGCTCCCTTGGCCCAGTGCACCGGCCCAGGTCGAAGCCAGTCCGAAGCGCCACGCCGTGCATCCCCTCCCTCTCTACTACGCCGACAAATGGGGTCGCCTTGTCAGCTTCGTCCCCTCCACAAGCTCGTATGCCGCCCGGACACTCCATCGCCAAAGGAGTCCGTGCTTGTTCCGCCTGCTCTGTTGTCTTGCACCGCAAGCCGCCTCCGCCCCATATAAACCGGATGCCCGTGCCCGTGTCCCCCAATCCAAGCTCCAGGGTCGCATCTGATCTCGCTGAGACACCGAACAGCCCTGAGCTAGCTAGCGTCGCCGCCCTAATCCCGCCGCGTGGAGCTTGACGCCGCCGAATCGCCTCTGCAGTTTCAACTCCGACCTAAGCCACTACCAAGCTACATGTGGAGGTAAGAAACCTTTTGAAGTCATTTTCCCCTCGTTCTTTCGCTCTCAGTACCTTGTGCGACTTCACTGTTGAAGCCAAGCTGCAAGCTAGCGCGTGCCGCCGTCACCGTCCCTCCACTGCCTCAACCAATGCCTCCATAGAGTTCTCCGAGTCTCCCTCTTGCTCCCTGTCTTTTTCCCATAAAAGATGGTGGTCGGAATCACCGAAACCGACTTCTTCGGTGAGCTCATCCATGGCACCACCGCAGGCACCTCGCCGCCGTCATAGGTCCAGCCAACGAGCTTTTTCTCTCCCCTCCGATCCGATCTCAGCCGACCAGTGAAGATCCAACGGTCTGAGTTAGCCGATAGCCTTTCGCGTGGCCATCTTTATAAAGAGACCCTCGGTTTCTTCCAATTAGAACCCGCGGTCCATTGCATATTTCACAGATTACGTTTTCTTCTTTTAAAAGCGTAGTCTCATCGGTTTAGATACAAAATACGTTTTCATTTATTTATAGATTTGCCACTAATTCTGTTTTAGTCATAACTTCTCTGTTTTAACTCCGATTTGATCCGTTCAACTCGTGTTAGGTTTGCATTTGCGTTGTCTACATGTTTATACCACTGTTAGGTATGTTTTCAACTTTTAAAATTTGAGGATAAGTTAAATCTATTATTTTATTAAAGAAAATCTTGTTTAAATCATATCTTCTATGTTTTAACTCTGTTTTAGCCTGTTCAAGTTGTGCTAGATTCATAGCGACGAGATCTACGTGTTAGTAACAGTGTTTACCATGTCACTATTTCTGGAATTTCATGGTTTAAATTCTAATTTGAATAATAATTATGCAATTGGGTTTTATAAATAAATTATGATTTGTTTTACTTTAGTATTATAATTCAAACTTAAATTTGAATTAAATTATATTATCTATACAATATCTTATATATGTTTTTATATAAATAAAACACATGAAGCTAATAGTTTTATGAGTAGATCTCTCGATAGTTGTATCTTCTTAACCGTAGCTCCGATTAAAGTGCTTTTCGCGTCTGTGTGTTCGTAGCGAGACGTAGATTCATTTTACAAACTTTTCATCTTGATTTTATGTTTGGTGTACTGTTCTAATTTAGATCTATTGTTTGCTTCTTGTATGATTATATGGAAGCTTGTGTGGTGCTTTATGATTTCGTCTAGTTGGTGAGATATACGGGGTGATCAAGAAGGAGAAGAACGTTGAAGATTAAAGCTTACCGAAGGATTGGTGTTTAAGGCAAGTATAGCATGGGATCTTCCTTGTTGTCCTATACCCCTTTAATCATTTAATTCATACTGCATGTGTCTACCTTGACTGCCACTAAGGATTTCCTAGTACCTTGTTACCTTGTACCTTGATACCTTTGGGTTATTGCATTGGGTAGTATGATGCTAGTGCTCAAACTAAAACCATGATCTTGTAACTTGACTAATGGTATATGCAATAAACATTAAAAGATGCTTTTTAGCAACATGGAACAAGGGGGCTAGAGCATTGGGCTGTTTTATGGTGCTCTAGATTCCTCTCCCTAAGGACTTATCTGTAAGTGATCATCCGGAACTTATAGTACAGCTGTGAGGGCTACATGGCTCTGGCTTTAGCTCAGTATGAGGACCTTTTCTAGCTTGTTAGTGGTTACCTTTATTGGCGTAAGAATAGTTTGACAAATCAGATATAGGACAGCCTCTACTCTTATGTGTATAGCCGTGATGGAATTATGCCATTCGACAGGGGGGTTCCTACATCTGTTTGCCGAGTGAATCTAATGGCCCTAACTTGTTAGACAAACCTTTGAAAGGCTTCATAGTGAACCCTTCTGACCTTCCTTGGTAGTGGGTCAAGAGGCTAATCACCTCGGGCAAAAGGGTAAATCACGACTCATAGTGAAAGTGTACAACCTCTATAGAGTGTAAAACAGGTATATCAACCATGCTGATGGTCACGAGCGGTGAAACGACCCTGATTTCCGCGAAGGGAAATCCACAGTGTCGAAGTGTAATAGGACCATTGTAGATCATATTACCCAAACTCTAGTCGAATATCACATCCATACAACGATAATATCAGAGTACAAATAGTGCGGAAGTACTTAAATTATTACATCGCCGCATTAGCGGAATCAAAAGTAGCATTCATTTAGAACTGCTTGAAGATAAGATCGCCAAACTCAAGCGTAGGCATGAACCCCTTATCCGTCAAACTCCTCGGAGCTATACTCCTCAGCAGAACCTGTGTGCCAAAATTTATCAGTACGATTTGTACTGGCCACTCCCATCCCTATGAGCATTGCTTTGTGGAAATTGGATGCAAGTTGGATATAATCAAAAAGAAACCTATAAGGCTGGGGTTTCCTATGCATTAGCATATCAAGTATATAATAGTAGTTTGTTAAGTTTTAACTCCATTCCCACACTCATTCCACCCCATTACCATTCTAGAGCCAGGTTTCGATCCTGGGATCGATATACCTCCATCACCACACCATCACCATACCATAACCATACAATCGCTCAGTCGACAGGCCAACTCCCTCTCGGCACTGTCTCAAGGCCCGTAGCCCCTAGCTTACGACCGACACTCTCTCACGGAGGAAGAAGAGAAGGACTCATCTCTCTATCTAGTTTAAGCGAAACCCAGGAAAGGTCCATAGCCGACAAGTCGGCACATGTATCGATCGATCAACCATACACTCTGCAGAGGTTTCACATAACCACAAGATCTGCCTTCTTCACTGACCGTCGTCAACTAGGCTGATTCCGGCCGCTTGCTAGCCTAGGATAATGCCACTCTACCATTCAGCCCTGGTTCACCCCAAGTCTAGTCTGGGGTGGCTGAAACTGTGAGTCATGAGCTGGGTCCACAAGGTCTCCATGAAGTCTCGGAAGGGTGTGGGGGAAATCCTCCGTGCCCCGTACCTCCTTACACTGTCCGGTATCAACCTAGCAGTAGTCGCAATATCCTACCAAGTAGTCCGACCGTCCCGTACCATATAGGGCGAGTGGTACGTAAGGCTTCCCGGTAAATCTGAGTACTAGTAAGTCCTTAGGGATGACCAAGCTAGAATGTCTTCATCATGGTTTTCATTTACCGTGCCACCACATCACCTCCACCCCGGGCTCCTCCCATCACAGGTTCACACACAGGACCACCTCATATACCATTTACCCACCACAGGTATCCATTTCCAGGGGTGCCTAGATAGCACCCCATGGCAAGACTTGCCCCAGGCTCGTCGTATACTCCAACTTGGTCGACACAACCCTCACCCTCCACAGACCCATGTCACACACGCATCACTCTCCCCGTAGTCCAGATAACACCAGTTTCCACCACGCATGTAGTATAAGCGCAGTAGAAGTATAAGCAATGAAATATAGTAGTAAGCGTGTGTCTAGCCTAATAGCAGGGTATGCAGGGGTAAGGTTGCGTCAAGGTAAAGGCCATCAAGTAAGCATACTACCATGCAAGTCCTATCTTTGTATGATTATAACAGTAAGTAAAGCAATAGCAGTTCTATATTAGCCATGCGTAATAGGTGCTACGAGATTGGGTGGGATGTGGCACCTTCGGTGTAGTTGTCTCCGTTCTCCTCACGGTACTCACGATCCTCATCCATCTGGTTCTTCTCTGAGTCTGCATTGATCGCATTATAGTCGCGTTAGCGACGTCTATAGAATAGCACAAAGAAGCAATGAAATTCAAAAGAGCCAAATGCACTCAAACATGGGTTCATTGCGTAGAGCTTGATTTTAGATGAATTTTGGTCCTGGTTTCGTATTTTTCCGAGGTCATATGAATTAGTTATGAATTTCTAAAGTTTAAATCATTTCTGAAAATGGAAAAAAGCTGAATTAATCCTGGGCTGACACGTGTCACGCTGTGACTGGTCCACGTGGCATGCTGACATCAGGTTCTGAGCTGGCAGGTGGGGTCCAGCTAACGTCAGCATGACATCAGCAACGTCATCAGTTCTGACAAGTGGGTCTAGGGCTCTTGGGTCACTGACATGTGGGTCCAGTCAAAGTCAACGTCAGTCAACAATGAGTCAACGGTCAATGGTCTACGGTCAACGGTCAGGGTCACTAACGTGTGGGGCCAGGGCTACTGATGTCAGCAGCTGATGTCATCCTGACGTCAGCATGACGTCACCCTGGCTGTGTTGGCTTCTGACGTGTGGGTCCCGTGTGACATCAGCATGATGTCAGCATCAGACATGTGGGTCCAGAGTATCTGTGCCACTGACATGTGGGGCCAGGTCAATGGTCAACGTTGATAGGTCAACGGTCAACATGGGACGGGTCTCAAACGGGCTTTGGTGGGCTCGGGTTGGGCCGGTCTGGGTTGGGCTGACCCGGACACGTGGCAGGCTGTGACGCAGCCACGTCACAACTTGGGCCCCCACTGGGCTGTGGTCTTTGGCTATGGGCGTGAGCATGGCTCACGATGGACCAAGAGGCGCTGGTCCATGGACCACAGACAGGTCTACGGTGGACCGAGTCCACCCTTCTTCTCTCAGGCACGGTCCATGTGCACCGGGTGCATGCGCAGGTGGCCGGCGAGGGGGGGTTTTCCCCTGTTTCTCCTGCGGATGTGCTCTTGCCGGCGGCGAGCTCGCTGGTGAGCCTTTGTGGTGGTGCTAGTGCGCATTTGACGTGGGTGGAAACTCCACCGAGCCTCGGCGTCTTCATTAGTGGGGTTAACACGGCATGCGGGGTCCTGTGGTGTGCCGGCCACGGCGGCGGTCTTCCGGGCACGACGGCAGCGCCGGTGAGGTGGCTACGGCCACGGTGAAGCATTCCGGTGGAGCGTGTAAGCTTCTACGGATCCATGGGGACGTGGCGAGGGCGTCTAGGGCTCAAGACAGGGCTTCTGGTCTCCAGGTGGCCGGTAGGGGCTCCCCGGCAGCCACGACGACATGGTGACGACAGCGAGGCATGCGGATGCTCTATGGGACTCCAGCGGGGTGGTCACGGCGTGGTTGCGGGTGTGCGTGTGGGTGCATGTGTTCCCAGAGGCTAGAGATGGCCCTGGCCTATGCGCTCCTGGTGTGGAGCGCCATGGCCGATAGGATGAGGTCCGGCGGCGGCAGGGAGAGACCGGGAGGGGGCTCACCATGGGTGTCGAAGGCGATAGGGTGGCGATGCAGTGGCGGTTCGAGGCTATGTAGCTCCAGAAGCCGTGCAGTGCTATGCAGCATCGTGGCATCATCCTTGCTCTAGCGGCTTTGGAGGTGCTTCGTCGGTGCCTCCTTCTTCTTTCTCCCTCTCCTTTCCTTCTTCCTCTCTTGGCTCTCTCTCTTGGCTTGGGTGTGCAGGGGGGTGGCCACAGAGTGGCGGCAGGGTGTTGAGAGCTTAGGGCGCTAGGGCAACCAAGGCTGGGCTTTTATAGCTAGAGCTCCAAGCTCCAATGGCGGACAACTGGTGATCGGCGGATGGGGATCAAGGGTGATCGGGGCGCGAGCTTGCATCCAACGGCCATGAGTGGTTGTGTGGGCGCGGCGCCAAGGAGACAGGGCCATGCCCTAGGCGTGACACCCTGGCCCACCCCTGCCAGTGCTATTGGGGCTCGGTCGGGGAAGGGAATCGGCATGAGCGGTCGGGGGAGGAAGACGACACTATGGACGCGTGCGGCTGACGCGTGGGGCCCGGCGGTAGTGACAGCAAGCAAAGGCAGGGAGGCGTGTTGGCATGAGCGGCGTGCAGGCTTGCTGGGCCGGCGCGAGCTCGTGGGCCGGCCTGCTGCTATGCGCTGGCAAGGCTGGCCGGTTGCTGGCTGGGCCATGAAGCCGAGTAGGCCTGGGCCACAGCGAGGCTTCCTTCTTTCTTTTCTTTTTCTGTTTTTCTTTTCTTTTCCTTGGTTTGAGTTTTAATTATTTTTTGGTTTATTATTTTATTGGAGTTGTTAAGCATATCATAACTCAAATGGAAATCCAAATCACATTTTGAATTAACAATGTATGCAATACTTTATTTGTTAGAATTTAAATAAACACAATTAACTAATGACATTCCATGCTTATGTGTTAACTTGGGTTGGGGTTAGACCTAATGCATTTCTTAGGTTGAGTTTCTATACATGACACTCATCATCACATGGGAGTTTTTAAGAAAAAAATTTGTAGTTGGTATTTTCAGTGTATGGATTTTTGGGTTGTTACAGTCCTACCCCCTTAACAGAATCTCGTCCCCGAGATTAAAGCATAACGTACTCTTTGAAGAGGTAAGGATATCGTAGCCAGAGGTCAAACTCTTTCTCCCATGTTGCCTCTCTCTCCGTGTGATTGCTCCATTGGATCTTGCACATAGGAATAGTCTTGCTTCGGGTCTCTTTGGTATCTCTGCCCAGAATCCTGATAGGATGTTCTTTATACTCGAGTGTATCTTGAACGTCAATTGTATCAGTTGGAACTACTTCATCGAGCACTCTCAAACACTTGTGTAGCTGTGAGACATGGAATACGGGATGTACACCCATCAATTCCTCGGGTAGCTCAAGTTTGTAGGTGAGCTTCCCAATCCTCTTGCAAATCTTGTATGGGCCAACAAATCTAGGGGCAAGCTTTCCTTTCACATGGAATCTGATAGTTCCACGTAGTGGGGATACCTTGAGATAGACGAAATCTCCCACATCGAACTCAAGTTCTCTTCTCCTTATGTCAGCATAGCTCTTGTATCGACTTTGAGCAATTCTCAAATTCTCTCTTACTTGAGCAACTCCTTCTTCTACATCTTGAATCTTAGCGGAGTCAAAGAACGATCTTTCTCCCAGTTGGGACCACATCAAAGGTGTCTTACAAGGTCTGCCATACAGAGCTTCAAATGGTGACATCTTGATACTGGCTTGGTAGCTGTTGTTGTAAGAGAACTCTGCATAGGGTAGGCATTTCTCCCAATCAGAGCCATAATTCAGTACACTAGCGCGAAGCATGTCTTCTAAGATCTGATTTACTTGCTCTGTCTATCCATCTGTCTGTGGGTGATAAGCGGTACTGAAATCAAGTTTGGTTCCAATGGACTTGTGCAGAGCTTCCCAGAATCAGGACACAAACTGAGGACCACGATCAGACACAATACTAGAGGGGGCTCCATGCAGTCTGAGAATATGCTCAACATATAGATCTGCTAATTTCTTGGCATTGGTCTTGGTCTTAACTGGTACAAAGTGAGCAATCTTGGTCAAATGATCAACAATCACCCAGATGGAATCATTGCCTTTCTACAAACGGGGCAATCCAACTATGAAATCCATGGATATGCTCTCCCACTTCCACTTGGGAACGTTAACAGGCTTCAGCAATCCTGCAGGCCTTTGATGTTCAGCCTTGACTCTATTGCAGGTGTCACATCATGCCACATGTCCTGCAATGTCTGTCTTCGTGCCTTTCCACCAAAAGTGTTTCTTCACGTCTTGATACATCTTTGAACCTCTAGGGTGAATACAGTACTTGGAATCGTGAGCTTCTGACAGAATTTCCTCTCGTAGTAATGGGTCAGATGGAACACAGATTCTATTCTTGAACCATATGGTTCCTTGTTCATCTTCTTGGTGGTTGGTCTTGTAGCCTAGTTTCATCAGACCACAGAGATATTCGATCTCTTCACAATTTTTCTGAGCTTGACAGATATGATCCGTGAGATCATACTGTATGCGGAGCTCATTCAACAAGCCATGCGGTAGTATCTCAAGTTGGAAATCAGCAATCTCTTCCTTGAGCTCAGGTGGTACGGATTCAGTGATAAAGGTGTGACAGTAACTCTTGCGACTAAGAGCATCTGCGACTACATTAGCTTTTCCCGGATGATAGTGAATTTCTAGGTCATAGTCCTTGATCAACTCTAGCCATCGGCGTTACCTCATATTCAAATCTTCTTGAGTGAAAAAGTACTTCAAGCTCTTGTGATCTGTATAGATATCACACTTGTTGCCTATCAAGTAGTGTCTCTAGATCTTCAAGGCATGCACAACTGCTGCTAATTCAAGATCATGGGTTGGGTACCGGTTCTCGTGTTCTTTCAACTGTCGAGAAGCATAAGCTATCACTCTTCCATCTTGCATCAGTACACAACCAAGTCCTTGACCGGATGCATCACAATAGACTACGAAATCTTTGTTGATATCAGGCAATGCTAGCATAGGAGTTGTGGTAAGCTTCTATTTCAATTCTTGGAAGCTTTGCTCGCACTTGGGCATCCATTCAAACTCCTTAGTCTTCTTCAGAAGGTTGGTCATTGGACGAGCTATCTTGGAGAAGTTCTTAATGAATCGGCGATAATATCCAAACAATCCCAAGAAACTTCTAACTTCTATCATGTTGTGGGGTTGATCCCACTCCTTCATGGCTACAATCTTGGCCGGGTCAACTGCGACACCTTCAGCTGATAGTACATGGCCTAGGAAGGCAACTTTTCGTAGCCAAAACTCGCATTTGCTGAACTTTGCGTAGAGCTGATGTTGGGCCAGTTTCTCAAGCACCGTTCTCAGATGATGTTCGTGTTCTTCAGTGGTGGATGAATAGACAAGGATGTCATCAATGAATACTACCATGAACTTATCCAGTTCATCCATGAAAACCTTATTCATCATGTTCATGAAGTATGTAGGAGCATTCGTGAGTTCGAAGGACACCACGGTGAACTCAAACTGCCCATACCTAGTCACGAAAGCTGTCTTCGGGATGTCACTCTCTCGAATCTTCATCTGATGATAGCCAGATCTGAGATCAATCTTGGAGAAATACTTGGCACCTCTGAGCTGGTCAAGCAGATCATCGATCCTTGTTAGGGGGTACTTGTTCTTGATGGTGACTGCGTTCAAGTTTCGGTAATCAATGCACATTCTCATTGAGCCATCCTTCTTCTTAACAAACAGAACAGGGGATCCCCAGGGTGAAGCACTGGGTCTAATATATCCCTTCGAGATGAGCTCATCAAGCTGTTTCCTGAGCTCAGCCAGTTCATCAACTGACATGCGATAGGGTCTCTTGGTAATGGGTCCTATTCCCGGCAAAAGATCAATGATGAACTCTACATCACGGTCTAGTGGCATACCCGGTAATTCTTTAGGGAATACATCAGGATAGTCTCTGACCACAGGCACATCATGAACTGTCTTCTCCTCTTTCTGTGATTCTGAACTGGCTTTAAGGGCACATAGGATAGAAGTAGATTTTTTGGACTGGGGTTCACATCTAATGACTTGGCCTGATGGGTGGGTCACTTGGACATATCTAGGTGAACATGATATGATACCTCGGTGAATGGTTAACCAATCCATACCTAAGATGACATCTAGGTTTGTGGAAGGTAACAGAGTTAGGTCGGCTTTAAAGAGAAGACCTTCAATGGTAAGACTCACTCCCTTACAGATGTGAGTGCACTTTAGGTCTCCTAAAGGTGAACTGGTAATGATAGGCTTTTCACGTGGGGTTACAGGCAGGTCATGTTCTCATGCAAACTAGGATGATATGTAAGAACAAGTTGCTCCAAAGTCAAATAGAACTGATGCAGTATTGCCATTAACTAAAAACATACCATACACCACGTCAGGGGCAGCCTGTGCTTCCTCGGCATCTAGATGGTTGAGACGTCCACGATTAGTAGATCCCTTGAACTGAGACTTCTGAGCAGCTGAGTTCTATGGGCACTCAGTGGCTTTGTGACCTGGTTGGCCACAAGCAAAGTAGGTGAAAGGTGTACCGCCTGTAGAGGTTGGCGTAGGTGCCTTCCAGTTTCTAGTGCTTGGTGTGGAGCGGTTCTGTGCTGGGCGTTCATTCACCGAGCGAGAACGGTTGAAACAGTCCTAAGTGTTGCAGTCCTGAGCATAACGGTCTCGGGCGTAACGATCCTGAGTAGGGCGGGAGTATTTGGCGGTGCAGCCTCCACTACCCCTACTCGATCTAGGGTTGTCATCCCTATTGTGGCGAGAGCGTTCCCTGGATGGTGCATCTCTGCGGAACCTCTTGCGATCACGACCATGGAGAGACTCCTCAGGCTTACGCTTCCTCTCCCTGTACTCTTCTCCAGCTTTAGCACGGTCCTTCTCAATCTGGATGCAACGATCCACCAGAGCACGCAACGTGTTACTCTCAATACCACCAAACTTTAGCTTGATGTGCGGGTTAAGTCCCTTGCGGAAATAGTACAACTTCTCCTTCTCAGAGTTCACAACATAGGAAGGTGCATAGCGTAGAAGTTTGGTGAAACGAGTAGTGTACTCAGTCACCCTGTCCTTTCCCATCTTGATGTTGCGGAACTCCTCAGCTTTGGCCTCCATGACACCCTTGGGAATGTGATACTCAGTGAATGCTTCGGTGAACTCATCCCACGAGATGTTAGTAGGGTCCTCATGGGAATCACTGAAACCATCCCACCAGGCGCGTATTGCACCTGTGAGCTGGTGTGCAGCTGCTCCAACACACTCATCGTCGGTAAAAGTAGTGAGGTCAAGCTTCTTCTCCATCTCCTTGAGCCAGTCATCGGCTACAAGCGGGTCAGGGTCGGTGCCATCATAGGTAGGTGGCCTTAGCTTTAGAAATCCTTCCAGCTTCCTTTGGAAGTCATTCTGCTGACCTCCCTGGCAATGGTTTGCTCCATTAACAAGAGCTGCAAGAAGTTGGGTCTGTTGTGCCATCACTTCTGCCAGGTTCGGTGGTGGTGGTGGAGGAATGTTCTCCTCAGGTGGCGGGGTATTCTCTAGGTGGAAGGGTATCCCTCCACGTCCATGGCCACGGCCACGGCCATGGTTGTTGCCACCACGCCCCCCATTTGGTTCAACTGGTTCAGGGGTGGGCGCACGTCCATGATTCATTAGGTGATTAGATCGGCGGTTCAGCATCTGCAACACGGATCATAGAGAATTTAGTGTTTGTGCCATAAGTGCTTATAATTCAATATGATTACATTATTTTTGACGGTTTAAAGAAAGACATTTATACTATCCAACACTCATTACAAAGAAGCAATAAGATTCATAAGATGCAATAAGATCCGAAACATTCATTACATGGGTTTTATTACATAGCATCATCTCCAGTAGCTACACTTGAAGACGTGCGGGAATCGTACTATGCATAATGTCTCATAATACATCTCATAAGGGGTACATCATGGGGTACAACTTATGGAAGCTACTGACATGACTCATGACCATGCAGGGTCATCTACTCTAACTCGTACACCGCAGCTGGGATACGACTGTTCTCGATCTCGATCTCGATCTCCTTGTCCGACTTGTGAAGTCGGGACACGTACTTCAGGGCCTCGGCGAGCTCCTCAGTAGGCTTGGCTCCAGGTAGGGTAGGGCAAGCGTCTAGGTTGAGGCGAGTTGGGGCTAACTCAAACTCCTCTATCCTAGGCTTTGTCTTGCTGCGAATCTCCTTGGGTAGCTGATCCCACATACCCTTCATCTCCCTGAGGCGCTTCCTGTCAGACTTCTGCCAAGCCTACCATGTCCTCTCACACTTGTCCTGTAGGTACTCGGTCTGCCTAAGTGCCTCGATCAGGTGACCCTGGTTGCGAACGGCCTTCTTCTTGAACTCCTCTAGCTCTTGAGTCATGGTCTTGTTCCGAGATTGGATCTTCAGCATATCAATCCCCTTGGATCTCTCTCTGTCTCCTCTACGGTTGAACTCGGCCTTCTTTTTGTCCAACTCTCTCTGCAACTCCAAGACCTTGCTGTCGAGGTAGCAGTTCATGTTGCCTAGGTCGGCTGCTTTGTCCTGTAAGTCTGCGACCTCGGTTTTGTGGACTTCTTCACGACGGTTGAGTTCGTCCTATAGTTTGGCAACTATCTCGAGCAGACTAGCTCACTCCTGTGCTCCTTGCGAGTCTCGCTCCTGGTGCTCCCACTGAAGGGCCTAGTCCTAACGTCTCCTCTGCTCCAACTAGGTCACGTACCTATCCTACTCCAATAGGTGAATAGCTGAGACACGAAGGCATCTATCCTCCTCGGCAAGGATAACTCTACCGGCTGTGAAACTCTGCTCACTGGGGTAAGGCTGAGGTCAAGGGCCTAGGGAAGTATATGGAACTCTGTCATCTTCAGGTGCTCATAGTGGTCCCTCATCACTCTGCGAAGTGCCTTGTGTGAGATAGCTCGCAGTCCCTCCTCGACTGTGTCCTCTATAGTCAACTCGGTGGAAGCTGGGACAGAAGGTAAGGTAGTGCTAGCTGGGATCTCGACTAAGGTGACAATCGGTCCTTCGATTCCACCTTCTTGAGCTGGCTTCCCGGTGCAGGTGACCTTGACAAGCTCGTTGGGGACACCTAACATGACGAAAACTTGGCAGAGGGTCTGTGCAAAACCCTCAAGCTCATGTAGGTCGAAGGTGAGCTTGGCGTGGTCCAGGGGTAGCGGTCCTAGAGGCGGCCAGTCGATGTTCGTTGCCATCTGCATGTTTTAAGGAACAGGTGTTAGTAGGTCCATAAATAGATAAGCCTTGCATAAAAGTAAATGCAGGGTCGGTATATAACCGAAAGATGGGCTGTTCACATCCTATTCTATCGTCCATTTATGAGGGTTTCGTCCTATGGTCAAGTATGGCTCTGATACCAACTGAAACGACCCTGATTTCCATGAAGGGAAATCCACAGCGTCGAAGTGTAATAGGACCAGTGTAGATCATATTACCCAAACTCCAGTCGAATATCACATCCATACAACGATAATATCAGAGTACAAATAGTGCAGAAGTACTTAAATTATTACATCGCCGCATTGGCGGAATCAAAAGTAGTATTCATTTAGAACAGCTTGAAGATAAGATCACCAAACTCGAGCATAGGCACGAACCCCTTATCCATCAAACTCCTCGGAGCTATACTCCTCAGTAGAACCTGTGTGCCAAAATTTATCAGTACGATTTGTACTGGCCACTCCCATTCCTATGAGCATTGCTTTGTGGAAATTGGATGCAAGTTGGATATAATCAAAAAGGAACCTATAAGGCTGGGGTTTCCTATGCATTAGCATATCAAGTATATAATAGTAGTTTGTCCAGTTTTAACTCCATTCCCACACTCATTCCACCCCATTACCATTCCAGAGCCAGGTTTCGATCCTAGGATTGATATACCTCCATCACCACACCATCACCATACCATAACCATACCATCGCTCAGTCGATAGGCCAACTCCCTCTCGGCACTGTCTCAAGGCCCGTAGCCCCTGGCTTACGACCGACACTCTCTCACGGGGGAAGAAGAGAAGGACTCATCTCTCTATCTAGTTTAAGCGAAACCCAGGAAAGGTCCATAGCCGACGAGTCGGCACATGTATCGATCGATCAACCATACACTCTGTAGATGTTTCACATAACCACAAGATCTGCCTTCTTCGCTGACCATCGTCAACTAGGCTGATTCTGGCCGCTTACTAGCCTAGGATAATGCCACAATACCATTCAGCCCTGCTTCACCCCAAGTCTAGTCTGGGGTGGCTGAAACTGTGAGTCATGAGCCAGGTCCACAAGGTCTCCATGAAGTCTCGGAAGGGTGTGGGGGAAATTCTCCGTGCCCCGTACCTCCTTACACTTTCCGCTATCAACCTAGCAGTAGTGGCAATATCCTACCAAGTAGTCCGGCCGTCCCACACCATATAGGGCGAGTGGTACGTAAGGCTTCCCGGTGAATCTGAGTACTAGTAAGTCCTTAGGGATGACCAAGCTACAATGTCTTCATCATGGTTTTCATTTACCGTGCCACCACAGCACCTCCACCCCGGGCTCCTCCCATCACAGGTTCACACCCAGGACCACCTCATATACCATTTACCCACCACAGGTATCCATTTCCAGGGGTGCCTAGGTAGCACCCCATGGCAAGACTTGCCCCAGGCTCATGGTATACTCCAACTTGGTCGACACAACCCTCACCCTCCACACACCCAAGTCACACACGTAGCACTCTCCCCGTAGTCTAGATAACACCAGTTTCCACCACGCATGTAGTATAAGCGTAGTAGAAGTATAAGCAATGAAATATAGCAGTAAGCGTGTGTCTAGCCTAATAGTAGGGTATGTAGGGGTAAGGTTGCGTCAAGGTAAAGGCCATCAAGTAAGCATACTACCATGCAAGTCCTATCTTTGTATGATTATAACAGTAAGTAAATCAATAGCAGTTCTATATTAGCCATGCGTAGTAGGTGCTACGAGATTGGGTGGGATGTGGCACCTTCGGTGTAGTCGTCTCCGTTCTCCTCATGGTACTCACGATCCTCGTCCGTCTGGTTCTCCTCTAAGTCTGCATCGATCGCATTATAGTCGCGTTAGCGACATCTATAGAATAGCACAAAGAAGCAATGAAATTCAAAAGAGCCAAATGCACTCAAACATGGGTTCATTGCATAGAGCTTGATTTTAGATGAATTTTGGTCCTGGTTTCATATTTTTCCGAGGTCATATGAATTAGTTATGAATTTCCGAAGTTTAAATCATTTCTAAAAATGGAAAAAGGCTGAATTAATCCTGGGCTGACACGTGTCACGCTGTGACTGGTCCACGTGGCATGCTGATGTCAGCATGATGTCAGCATGACGTCAGCGTCTCGGTTCAGAGCTGGCAGGTGGGGTCCAGCTGACATCAGCAACGTCATCAGTTCTGACAGGTGGGTATGGTCAAAGTCAACATCAGTCAAAGGCGAGTCAACGGTCAATGGTCTATGGTCAACGGTCAGGGTCACTAATGTGTGGGGCCAGGGCTGCTGACGTCAGTAGCTAATGTCATCGTGATGTCAACATGACGTCACCCTGGCTGTGTTGGCTTTTGACGTGTGGGTCCCGTGTGACGTCAGCATGACGTCAGCATCAGACATGTGGGTCCAGAGTGTCTGTGCCACTGACATGTGGGCCCAGGTCAACGGTCAACATGGGCCGGGTCTCAAATGGGCTTTGGTGGGCTCAGGTTGGGCCGGTCTAGGCTGGGCTGACCCGGACACGTGGCAGGCTGTGACGCAGCCACGTCACAACTTGGGCCCCCACTGGGCTGTGGTCTTCAGCTGTGGGCGTGAGCGTGGCTCACGGTGGACCAAGAGGCGCTAGTCCATGGACCACAGACAGGTCTACGGTGGACCGAGTCCACCCTTCTTCTCTTAGGCGCGGTCCATGTGCACCGGGTGCATGCGCGGGTGGCCAGCGAGGGGGGGTTTTCCCCTATTTCTCCAGCGGCTGTGCTCTTGCCGGTGGCGAGCTCACTGGTGAGCCTCCGTGGTGGCGCTAGTGCGCATTTGACGTGGGTGGAAGCTCCGCTGAGCCTCGACGTCTTCATTGGTGGGGTTAACACGGCATGCGAGGTCCTATGGTGTGCCGGCCACGGCGGTGGTCTTCCGGGCACGACGGCGGCACCGGTGAGGTGACTACGGCCACGGTGAAGCGTTCCGGTGGAGCATGTAAGCTTCTACGGATCCGTGGGGATGCGGCGAGGGCGTCCAGGGCTCAAGGCGGGGCTTTGGGTCTCCAGGTGGCCGGTAGGGGCTCCCCGGTAGCCACAGCGACATGGTGACGACGGCGAGGCACGCGGACACTCTACAGGGCTCCAGCGGGGTGGTCACAGTGTGGTTGCGGGTGTGCGCATGGGTGTGTGTGTTCCCAGAGGCCAGAGATGGCCCTGGCCTACGCGCTCCTGGTGTGGAGCGCCATGGCCGATAGGATGAGGTCCGGCGGCGGTAGGGAGAGACCGGGAGGGGGCTCACCGTGGGTGTCAAAGGCGATAGGGTGGCGATGTAGTGGCGGTTCGAGGCCATGTAGCTCCGGAAGTCGTGTAGTGCCGTGCAGCGTCGTGGCGTTGTCCTTGCTCCGGTGGCTTCGGAGGTGCTTCATCGGTGCCTCCTTCTTCTTTCTCCCTCTCCCTTCCTTCTTCCTCTCTTGGCTCTCTCTCTAGGCTCGGGTGTGCAAGGGGGTGGCCACAGAGTGGCGGTGGGGCGTTGAGAGCTCAGGGCGCTAGGGCAACCAAGGCCGGGCTTTTATAGCCGGAGCTCCAAGCTCCAATGGCGGACGGCTGGTGATCGGCGGATGGGGATCAAGGGTGATCGGGGCACGAGCTTGCATCCAACGGCCACGAGTGGTTGCGTGGGTGCAGTGCCAAGGAGACAGGGCCATGCCCCAGGCGTGACCCCCTAGCCCGCCCCTGCCAGTGCTGTCGAGGCTCGGTCGGGGAAGGGAATCAGCGTGAGCGGTCGAGGGAGGAAGACGACACTGTGGACGCGTGCGGCTGACGCGTGGGGCCCGGCGGCAGTGACAGCAAGCAAAGGTGGGGAGGCACGTTGGCGTGAGCGACGTGCGGGCTTGCTGGGCCGGCGCGAGCTCGTGGGTCGGCCTGCTGCTGCGCGCTGGCGGGGCTGGCCGGTTGCTAGCTGGGCCGTGAAGCCGAGCAGGCCTGGGCCACAACGAGGCTTCCTTCTTTCTTTTCTTTTTCTATTTTTCTTTTCTTTTCCTTGGTTTGAGTTTTAATTATTTTATGGTTTATTATTTTATTGGAGTTGTTAAGCATATCATAACTCAAATGGAAATCCAAATCACATTTTGAATTAACAATGTATGCAATACTTTATTTGTTAGAATTTAAATAAACACAATTAACTAATGACATGCCATGCTTATGTGTTAACTTGGGTTGGGGTTAGACCTAATGCATTTCTTAGGTTGAGTTTCTATACATGACACTCATCATCACATGGGAGTTTTTAAGAAAAAAATTTGTAGTTGGTATTTTCAGTGTATGGATTTTTGGGTTGTTACAAGCGGCCTTGGAACATTTACGGAATAGATGATCACTAATGGTTAATGATGATGAATACTAATGATGAAGATGCTTATTAATGATTACTGTTTATGCTATTCATTATTCATGGTTACCTGATCATATGTTTATATGGGCTTGTGATGAACTTGTTGCTACTCAATTGCTAAAATCATGACTCATTAAAACTTAATCGCAGTTAACTAGTGTCAGCCTTTTGAGCCTCATGAACTCCATGTTATATTTGTTGAGTACGACATGTACTTACGCTGCTTTATTTTCAATTATTTGGATAAAAATCCCGGATGGGTACCAGATTGCTAGAGTATGGAGGAATTAGGCTTATGATCAACTAGTCAGTTGTCCCTGTGGATTTGGAGTCTTTGCCTGAAGATCAGAGTTGTCTTTCCGTTGTCTATACTATGAGGTTATATTCTTTATACTAATACGTTATATATTTAAGCATTGTCTATTGATATTACCCTTATTTGTAGCTATTTGTGAGATTTGACTTTCTGGGCTCACATATGGTGTGTATCTGGTTTTGTTCTTAAAATCGGGTGCTACATTCTCTCAAGGGTGCTTGATTGAAATTATTAAAATTATTACCTTGATAGTTACCATGGTAATTACCTTGGTAGTTCAATCTCTGTTGCTGGTTCCATCCTTAATTCTGTTGAGGACAAAAGTAGTTGTTGTTGTTGACAAAGTTCACATCCTCTTGGTTTTCAGGACAGTTGTTCCCTAAATGCCCAGTATTTCCACACTCTTTACATGTCATGAAAGAATCATAAATGTGCATGACTTCTTGCTTCTCATTGGCTCGATCTTCAAGCTTCTTCATCAGCAGGTCCATCTTGGCAGATAGCATGTCTACCTCCTTAAGTTGATGCATACCTCCACCTCTCTTGCGGGTCTAAAGACGTTCTTCATTCCAACCTTGGTTGGAGGCCATCTTCTCCACAAGAGCTGTTGCAGCAAGTATGGTGAGTGATAGGAATGCACCTCCGGCAGTAGCATCCATAGTCTCATGGGTACTGTTGGTCAACACATGGTAGAAAGTCTGCATAAGTAGCCAATTCTCCATCCCATGATGAGGACATTCCGCAATGTAATCTTGAAAGCGTTCCCATGCGTCAAGGACAAATTCATCATGTTGTTGTTGAAAGCTTGAAATTCTCCCATGCAGAGCATTTGTCTTGCCTATGGGAAAGAACTTTGCTAGGAAGGCAGTGTAGCAGTTATCCCATATAGTATTTCTATCTTTATTGGCGTAGAACCATTGCTTTGCCTTCCTAAGAGTAACAATGGGAAGAGGCGAAGTAAGATGGCATCTTGGGTTACTCCTTTGATGGTGAAAGTGCTACAAATCTCCAGAAAGTGTTGGAGATGTGCACTCGCATCTTCATGTGCCTTTCCACAAAACTGGCTTGCTTGCACCATGTTGATGAGGGCTAGCTTGAGCTTGTATCCATCATCTCCGACATTGACTGTTGGTCCAGTACGAATGTTGGTCATAGTTGGAACAGAGAATTCACGGAGAGTCATGTTAGCCATGGCTTCAAATTCTAGTGTTAAACTTTGCCTTATATTGTTGTCTTCCGACTTTAAAGCTGAAACTTTCTTGAGTTTAGCTCTATTCCTCCTTATTAATGCTTCTGGGTCTTCAATGTAGTTTGTCGAAAGGTCAAAACCGGTCATACATTACCCTGCATAATATACACAAGTAGACAAAACAAGGGTAAGCCTGTTTGAGCAGAGGTCAATGGTTTTCCTCAATCACATCAATAAGTATAAGTTTATCAATACTTCCTTTGCCTAGCTACCTTCCCCGGCAACGGTGCCAGAAATGCTTGTTGGTATTTATTAACTTATCACTTGTTTAGTAGCCACCTATTATAAACCAATATCTCCTAACATTAGTTTATTAGGTTGTCATCCCTAGTGATGATGCTAGAGATTCTTGTTGGTACTACATAGCATTACTACTAGAATAATACTAAGTAGTGCTTTATTAATTTATGTGACTAGGAAGAATTATAAATATATGAATGAAAAGGATCTGCAAGCACATAGATAATTATACCATTGTAGCACTTTACCCGGGAGTATTACAGGTATCGTTATTTATATTTTTACCACAGGAAAAGTCTAGCATGGACATGTATTGATAACTTATACTATTGATGGAGAGGTAAACCATAACTAATATTCTACTCATAACTGGGGTAAGTCATAGGATAAGGTATATATATAAGATAAGTATTGATCATCAATAATGATAAATCACCCAGAGTACTCCTTTATATGGCATAGCATGGTCAGGTAGAATATTAGAGGAATAATTCCTAAGTCATTCTTAATTACAAGTCAAAGTATACATTGATTAGTGCAATTACACCTAGTAGTCATGGCTAAGGTTATCTTTATATCTACACATAAGGGATATTACTAAGGAAGATTAAGAATAGAGCTTATTCTTCCTTCGTTACCAGACCCTACTTGCACCTATATTCGGGGTGTGCACTACAAATGACTCAACGGGAGTGTCACATCCGCGATCTACCACATGACCTAAAATATAGGGTGTATCCACAGGTAAACAACGTATAAAGACCACGTTTACACAATGTCGACCACCCACCCCGTGTACTTTAGAGTGAGCGCTATACAAACTTATGTATAAACATAATGATAAACTAGCTATACTAAGTATACAATCAAAGTAGACATTAAACATTATAACGAAGTACATGAATAAGATGAATACTAATATTGTCATAACAATTGTAACTAGCATATAAACATAATGGAGGTACAAAAGAGAGGGGGTACAAAGATTATAGCAAACCACGCTCTTGACACGATCGGGAATTCATGCGAAGCCTGCTTGCCTCCCTCTAGATGTAGCCTAACTAGCTATGCCTTAAGATATGTTGGAGCTCTGAGGATGATTCGGGTTTCTATTTTCTCAAATGACTTATGCAATATGCCTCGGGGGTGGCAGGGGCTGATATATATATATAGGCCGAAGTGTCCAACATGAGCCCTTGGATCAAACCGACTTAAAGGACGGCGTAGATGCAACCTAGGAGGTGGTGGAGAACCGACATAACAACGGGGAGCTGATAGGTGGGTCCCAGGGGTCGGCCGGCCTGCAGGTGGGGCCAGGAGGCGTCTCGCCCTCTACTTCGGTGTGGAGTCCTCTTGTGTCTTTTGGAACCTTATGGTGTCCGTTTCGTTATGGATAAGCGCAATTAAATCTAACATCTTGGCCCACCTTAACGGTTTTCAGGATAAACCCTACATAAAATACAGATTCACCAAAACTTGTGGAATTTGTTAGTTTAAACCCCTAGACCTTCGTTAATTATTATATTTATGCCCTTATACATGTTATATTGACGGTTTATAATAGTTGTTAACTACCGTCAACAGCTGCCCATTTAGAATTCAGTGTTTTGCACCATGGCCCTGGACGAGGTGTCATCTTCGTTTTGATAAAATGATCGTGTCCCGTATCCTGGTCATGCACCCATCCACGAAAGTGAACTGTGCCACTAAAGGCGCAGCTCAGGCATAAGAAAACCATAATCAACAAAATTATCAAGAGCATCTCCAACGTAACTAGCTTCTGGCCTCTCGTAATAATATGGTGTTTTTTTTAAGATACATCTTTATTAGAGTGTCAGTTTTTTTTTCTGGAACAGCTAAAGCCAAGCCCAAGTACCAGGAACTTAACTTGAAACTGGAATACGGGACAAGGTGGTGATGCTATTGGTTGGGATGGTAACGACAAAGGTGGTGCCAATAATAATGGCGGAGGACGTGTCCGGGATGAAGATGACGGTGATTCTCTGGATGAAATGCTTTGGGCCATTGGACCCGATATTTTACTAAAGAGCCTAGAAGGTTTAGAAAATTTGAAAAGGGTGGAAGAAGCATCGAAGGAGACTGACGGTATATGGTGTTGAAAAGGGTTGTCCGACAAACTGGACCATTGGACCAGAGATCTGTGTATCTATGTTCTGGTCATATTTGAATTTTTAAATTTGATTTTTTTGCGGAAAATATACTGTATGGGCGGTTTTAGATTTAATTTTTCTTACAAATTGAAATTATAGGGGCAGCTGATGTTACAACCGCTCCTACAAATCTATTTTATAGAGGCGGCTGATACCAACCGCCCCTAAAAAGCCATTTGTAGGGGCGGCTTGTAACACTAACCACCTCTATAAATCGATTTGTAGGGGCGGTCATCCCGTCCCTACAAATCTATAAATTGTAGAGAGAGTATGGTAGGGTGGCTGGCAAAACAGCCTCTAAAAATTATAACTAGCCGCCTCTGCAACCCATTCATGTATTAGTGAGTGCTTACGTAGGACATATAGATACTACCTCATCCTTCAAGGAGAATAAACCATCGACTACTTGGTGCTCTTTGATTTTCCATACCAGCTTTCCGCCAAAGCCAAGTAGATATGCGTTTCAGAGTTGACAACATTGCAGCACTTTCATCAGGAACTATAAAAACAAGCAGAAAAATGAAACAGTCATTTGTTTTGTTCTGAACTCCAAAGAGTCACCTTATAAAAACAAGAAATTAGTTTCAGAGAATGCATGCATTAATTCATCATGCAAATCAGGCTTATCGTAGAAGTTATTAGAGTACACAAATTCTGAGAACGATCAATGTGAGCCCTCAAATTAGTTTCTTATGATAATGAATCTAGTGTATTGAAGGGAAAGGCAGGAGGTCTGCCGCTCAATTAAGTTAGAAAAACAGTTTTATGTACACTTGGTACCGAAGGTGCCTAACACCATGGCCCTAAGACCAAAAGAGGAAAAGACGCATCACTGCTAGTTGGCCTCCACACTAAAATTCATAGCCCTATGTCTTTGCACTATATCCTCTTTGGTCGAGTAGATGACCTACTGCACCATTTGGAACACATTTTCGAAGATCCTCCTATTTCTCTACTT
Organism: Miscanthus floridulus; assembly: GCF_019320115.1. Taxonomy (NCBI): domain Eukaryota; kingdom Viridiplantae; phylum Streptophyta; class Magnoliopsida; order Poales; family Poaceae; genus Miscanthus; species Miscanthus floridulus. The sequence continues at coordinate 43,939,489 of NC_089591.1, forward strand.
CCACATATTCCACATGATGTAGATAACAAATCCGTTGAAACACCTACGATCTTGCTTTGGCACCCTGCTGGACTCAATTTCCCACCATTTGGCCAAGGAGGCCGGGTCTTGCTTTAGGAGTTGCACAGATAAATTTTCCTAAGTCAGCACCTGATCCCACGCGACTTTTACAAAGTGTCACAACAAGGATGAATATATCCCTATCTCCAAAGGGCCGTTACACAAGGCACAATGGTCCTATGGGGCCAATCTCTCTTTTGCAGATTATTTGCCCGTTAGGATTTTGTTGTGTAGGAGGATCAAGGCGTGAGTTTTGCACTTATTCTCTGCCTGCGCTCTCTAGATGAGTTTATGCCTGAATTTCCGGTGTGATCCACGGAACTTAATCATGTACACCGAGCGGGTGGAGTAGTTTCCATCTGCCGTCCATTTCCATGCACTACTACAAAAACGATTTATAGCAACGACTCATTTTTTTGTATGGGCGGCTGGGGATGGAGGCGCCCATACAGTGGACGTGCTGGGGACCCACGAGACCAGCCGCCCCTACAAATGGCACAGTATGGGCGGTTGGTGATACGAGCCGCCCCTACAAATTGATCGATTTGTAGGGGCGGCTCACTCACCAGTCGCCCCTGGTGTTGCGAATTGTAGGGGCGGCTCAATCACCAGCCGCCCCTACAAATACATTTGGCCCACTGATCTCATCCATCCATCTTGATCCAACGAGGAGGCTCCCCTTTGCACCGAACCCTGTGCCTGGTTTGTGAAACCCATCGGCGCCACCCCTGTTTTCGTGCGACCGCAACTGCGGTTTCGGCTAAACCGTTGGGCCCTGCCTGTCCTCGCTTGTCCCCTGCCGCCTTCCCGCTGAGAACGAGCACGCGCGCGCGAATTGGAAATTCACCGGCCCCGCCGCTTCGCACCTGCACCCAACCTACCCAGTGAGACTGACGAAAGGGCCCCACTGCCAGATGGCGCTCAGGCACTGGCCAGTCAACCTTCAGGAGGTCCCCCATAGCCGCTTGACCCAGCGCCATCATAATTTTCCTGCGCGCGACGGCGCGTTTGGGGAGGATTGGCGCTGGTTGCTGACCGAACCTGCTGCACCGGCCCCACCTCATCTCGTTTCGCGTGCGTGGTATGGAAAACAACTGGCGCCGCGCCCCTGGTTTGGCGAATCCACCGTCGCGTGGCGTGCGGCCAGTGGCCATCTCCCTTACCGCCACACGCACCCACCCCTTCCTTTTCCCAACTTCGCCCCAGCCTCTAGAGAGAAAAGCTCGAGAGCCACACACCTCATTTCTCTCGTCCTCCCATTCACGCGACAGCGCGAGCTCTGGATCCGGCGCCACCGTGCGGGCGAGCTCCGGCCCTGGTGTCGCTGTGCACTGTGCACGAGGTCTCTGATTTTGATTTTCGCGATTTTGTGTTTGCAGTTTTGTGTTCGTCGTTGTTCTCCCGTTCTTGCCCCAAATCGAGCCGCCCTGGAGTTTGAATCAATTTCAGGCAATGATTTCCTGGGGATAGATTCGTTGCAAGTTGAATTGCATCTCTACAAAATTTGGGAGCATTTCCTTTTGATTTGGTCAGTTTTCCTTCGAATTTCGTGGTCACTTTCTCTTCTGTACATAGCTCTGTTCTTCGTTGATTGAGGTGCAGGCACATGGGATTCTTACAGGAGCGTTACCAGAGCTGGTGCATAGGTGTCGTGCTTGCTTCCTAGAAGCAGCGTTCGTCTTCCTGTCAGCGCTCGTGCTTAGTTCTTCTCTGTTCGCTCGTTCTCCCTTTTTCCCTTTGTTCGTTTAGCGCCGGGCTCAGTCAGAGCGCTCGATGAGATCAGGTGGCAGCGACTCATCTCCACTGTCGGTTTGTATCTTATTATCAGTTGTCTAGATTTGGTGCGTTTTTGTGAGATCTAGAACATCTTGACTTGGAGTCTATTATGTTGTTTATGAAAGCGTGTTCTACAGTTTGCTTGCTCATTCTCTTTGTGCCGAGATCTTGTGTCTTAGATTTGCAGGGCAGCAACTAACCCAGCAGTAGCAGTTCGCCCTGCAGGAGGAGTTCAACATTGTTAGTTAGCAAGATTAGCCGTGCTCTCTACAACATTAACCACAGCTCGGCTCTGCCTTGTTCTTTTGTTTCTTGCAATAAATGCACTTCGTTTCCTTGCAGCTAGCTGTAGCCGCAGTATTTGTTTGTGCTTGTGGTCAAATTATATATATATATATATATATATATATATATATATATATATATATATATATATATATATATATATTTGGGTCGAATTTGAATTGTAAATTTAATTTTTATTTGCGAAAAAATGTACTGTAGGGGCGGTTCTAGACTAAACCGCCTCTACAAACAGGTATTATAGGGGCGACTGGTACTATATCAGCCCCTACAAATCGATTTTGTAGAGACGGCTGGTATTACCGGCCGCCCCTACAAATCGATTTGTAGGGGCGCCTCTACAAATCGATTTGTAAAGGCGGTCTAGAAACCGCCCCTACAAATGCATGATTTGTAGAGACGGTTTGGTAGGGGCGGCTGGCCAAACCGTTGCTACAAATGGTCTTAAGCCGCCCCTAAAAATGCTTTGTGGCGTAGTGATGTAATCGTGTCCTGCACGTTGGGCTGTAACTGCACCCCTGCAATCTGATCCAATTACCGTTGTTAAATTCTTGGCGAACCGTCTTGTTCTTCCAGCGCACCAGTTTGAATAGATTCGACGCCAAATATCTAGGCACCTCTCCCTCTAACCAGCTGTGGTGCTAGAAGCGCGCCCTATTGCCATCACCAATGGTGACCCTAGTGGGGGTGTTGAAAAGCAGACGATCCATGTCATTGCATGGCATGTCCGTGCTCACCCAAGGCTTTGGATTGTATCCCCACTCCTGCTAGAGCCGCTAGAGGCGCAGGGCTCTCCCAAACCTGTCCAGGTCTAGTACACCCATACCCCCCAACTCCTTGGGCCTGCAGACTATCGACCAGTTCACCAGACAGTGTCCCCCATTGGCGTTCTCCTCTCCTTTCCAAAGGAATGATGTTCTGATTTTATCAATCTTCTTCTTGGCCCACACCGCTAGCGGGAACACCATTAGATGGTAGGTAGGCATTGAAGAGAGCACCGTGGTGACTAAAGTTAGCCTGCCTGCTCTGTTCATCATCTTTCCTTTCGAACCCGGCAATTTCTGGCCAACGCGCTCAATGAGTGGTTGCACGTGGACCTTCTGTAGTGATCTTGTATGTAGCTGCAGCACCAAGTACCTACACGGGAACGATTCTCTTGTCCCTGGGAATGAGGCCAAGACATGATCAAGGTCAACATCTTGGCATCTTATTGGGTGGACCGTGCTTTTCTGCAGGCTTATGTGCAGGTCCAACACCGTGCTGAATTCATTAGGATGGTCGTGGTGGCTTCTAGATCCTCCTTCGTTGGGTTAATGAAAAGTGCTGCATCATCGACATACATAGAGGTTCTCCATCTTGGTGCCGCTAGAGGTAGTTTGAAGAGGACCCCTTGCTGTGTTGCCATGTCCATTAGTCGCTGCAGCGGATCCATGGCAAGAATAAAGAGAATGGGCGAAAGAGGGACGCCCTATCGAATCCCCCTCCTATGACTAAAAGCCGGTCTTTGCTGTCCACTAAGAAGGACTTTTTATGAGGCGGTGCGAAAAAGGATTGAAACCCATTCCTGCCATCGTGGTCCAAAACCCAACGCCTATAGAACTTCCAACATGTAGGGTCCGCTAACCGTGTCGAAGGCCTTATGTATATCTAGCTTCAAAAAAAATGCAGGCATCTTTTGCTTGTGCATGCTTCACACCATGTTCTGGACGTAAAAGAAGTTGTCATGGATGTTCCTTTTCTTGATAAAAGCGCTTTGGCATTTTGAGACCAATGAGTCCTGGAGGGGTGCCAGCCTGTTTGCAAGAAGCTTAGCGAATAACTTTGCGGCACTATGAATGACACTGGTTGGCCTAAAGCCTGTCACTCGCCTTGCATCCTATTTCTTTGGAAGTAGAATAACATTTGCCGAATTTGGCAGCTCGAATCCTTGGGAATTTAGCATGAACATACTATTCAAAGGTGCTGTGACATCGTCCTTGATTATTTCCCAGCATGTTTGAAAAAGGCGCCTGTGAATCCAACCGGCCCTGGCGCTTTATCAGACGGCATGGAGTTGATCGCGTTTTTTATCTCTTCCTGCGTGAATGGCACTTCAAGCATGGATAGGTCTCTTGGGATGTACCCTAGTGCATTCCAATCGAAGGTCCTCGTCCTCGGCGCTACCAAACCAAGCTGATTTGAGAAATAATCTGCCACCACCTTCTCTTTGTCATTACGTGTTACTGCAACTCCCCCATTGGTGTGTAGGCAGTGAACGTAGTTTTTCCTTAATCTTGTACTGGCCCTGATATGGAAAAACTTTGTGTTGGCGTCTCCACTTCAGATATACGCTAGCCTGGATCGCTGCCTGATCTTGATTTTTTGATAGCTGTGCTTTTGGCCTTCAACTGTCGGCACCGCTGAAGCTCCTGTGGTGTGAGAGCCCTGCTCTCCTAAGCCGCTTCAAGCTGCAGCAGCACTTCCTTGACGATGGCCAGCTGCAGCCTTGGGTCCCCAATTTAATCTTTGCACCATCTCTTAATCCCTTTAGCGACGCCAACTTCGCGAGTCTATATAAAATGTTATTTATGGATGGTTGATGTTAAGCTTTACTTAATAAAAACCTCCACGGGCTTATATTTGTGCTTGGACAAAGTTGTTAGCTTGTTATGAGTCTAAGTAATATAATCTGCGTGCCATAGGCTGTAGGTTCCCCTTCAACATTCAAGCAAGATAAACACTAGAACAACCTTGTTGAGAGTGCCAAGGAGCAAAACTGCTTCTTGAAGTTGTGTTTGCATTGTGACTGCTACTATCTTCTTTCCTTAGCATGAAAAAGTAAGTCATCAGATGGGTCCAAACTATGCACATCTCGCAGGACCCCACCAAGCCATTCACCACATTCTCTGCAGGGGATACCCTGAAGACCATGAAGGTGGAACAGGAGCCTCAGTCAGAGCCGAATGCTGAAGCATCAGAAGAAATCAACGCAGAAATTGTAAGGAAGGAGCTCATGAATGTCAACGATGTTGCCGACAATGCAGACGAAGGGGTTGATGATTATGGTGCTATGGATGCTGAAGATGGAGGTGGCGTTGATTTGTTTCAAGATTCCAGGGGTGGGGTGGACTACAGGCCTGGGTAGAGCAGTTGTGTAGCGGACTGGTATACAGACAGGAGCTGACTTTATTGGTGGACATGGAGGTTGCCGTGGGTTCGGATTAGAAATTGGAACAAGGATTCTTCTCTTGTATCCATTTTGGAGGAATTTATGGTCTGAATGCCCAAGTTTATATTGTATACGAGTTTTTTGCACCATGAATTATGTATGCTTTCCATGGTTCCACAGTTAAATTTCATAGTAACATCCTGTGATGCGTGTCTTTCGTGTGCACTGGCTTTAGGTGATGTGGAAACATAACGAAATTTTGACTGAAGCAAATGCTATCCTCACTACTTGAGAAGGATTCCTTTTTAAAGAAAACTACCTGAGTTCAAAAACACCATCACAGCAACGCAGTGCAAAAATCATTTGTCATTGGTTACATAAATAAATGTTTGGCCACAGCAGAATGCAATGGCAGCAAAAACATACAGTGCACACGTGAGATAGTGTAATGGTCCTGAATGCCAGCTGCTTGTACGATTGCACAACCCATAAATCAACATGACCTTAAAATAAGAGAACAAGAGCCCGTCCATTTGGCAAGCAACAGATGACACATAGAGAGCCGCCCAGTGTCGATGAGAAGTCAAGTGAGTGCGGTCTCGACAGGGAGGTAAAGGATGCTGTTTGTGCTAGATGATTAGAGGTGATGCATTGAGTGTATCTTGGAATTGGGAGGTATCAGAATTCTGGGATATATGGCTCGCCTTGCAATGTCTGCCCATCCTAATCTGGAGTCATGTATGCTTATCCCATCAAGGTCCCAGTCCTGTAGAATTTGCTCTTTCAGCATAAGATCTGGGACTGGCATGCAGTTTTTTTATTTCGATCAAAATGATCGTGTCCCGCATCTAGATCTTGCACAAATCATCCATGAAGGTAAACGGTGCCAATGAGGCTGGCGTGCTGCCTCCCAGATAGCTGTGTGTTCAATCACTGCCCTGTATGCTGTTCCAAGAAGCTCTGTATCGCGCTGTGAGATAATGTAAAATGAATTAATTTTCCTTTTTCCTTTTGCAAGAGTAATAGTTGTGGCAGCTTCCCTAGCAGAATACCAATATAGCATGTATGGTTAATTTTGCTTCAACAAACATCACAAGGTCCAGTGTCAAAGTCATAACTATAGGTAGTATAATAAGTGTTTCACAAACCATCCTGACTGAAACAACAATATCTTAACAAAATACTCATACTTAAGAGATCGGAAATAGAAACATAAAAATCGTGATGCATGCATCAAAGTGAGAAAGGACATACAGCTTAATGTCCTCCTATCTACTAGAATCGGTTCACAAATGCATTTTGGGTTTTGAAATCCATCTCAAATAAGGCATTAAGAAAACCACAATCAGTAAAATTATCAAGAGCAACTCCAATGTAACTAGCTTCTGGCCTCTAGTAACAATATGGTTGGTTTTTTAAGATATATCTTTATTAGAGTGTCCTCTTTTTTCAGGAACAGCTAAAGCCAAGCCGAAGTACCAGGAATTTAGCTTGCATGAGCGTAAACGGGAATTTCTAAAGTGGCATGATTTAAGCGCTTACGTAGAACACATAGATACTACCTCATCATTCAAGGTGAATAAACGATCCATTACTTGGGGCTGTTTGATTTTTGAGATGAGGTTTCCGCCAAAGCCATATATGCCTTTCTGAGTTGACAACATTGCATCACTTTTATCAGGAACTACAAAAATAATCAGAAAATGAAACAATCATTTGTTTTTGTTCTGAACTCTAAAGAGTCACCTTATTAAAAAAAGAAATTAGTTTCAGAGAATGTATTAATTCAACATGCAATTCAGGCTTTTAGAAGTAATTAGAGTACATATAAATTCTGAGAACGATCCATGTGAGCCCTCAAATTAGTTTCTTTTGATAATGAATCTAGGAATGTCTTGTCAGTCCATATAAAATCTTAGTTATCGGTTGTTAAAGTTACAAAAAACTTTACTTAGGGGAAACCTCAATTAACTTATATTTGTGATTGGAAGTAGTTAGTTTGTTATGAATCTAAATAACAATCTGCGTGACGTAGGCTGTAGGTTCCGCTCTAACATTGAAGTAAGATAAACACTAGAACATCTTGTTCAGAGTGCCAAGCAGGAGAGAAACTGCTGCTTCAATGTGTGTTTGTGACTTCTGCTGTCTAGTTTCCTTAGTACGAAAGTGTAAAGCATCAGGATGGGTCCAAAACTCCAAACTATGCACATCTTGCAGCTCCCCAAGCCATTCACCACATTTTTTTGCAGAGCATACCCTGAAGACCATGAAAGTAGAAAAGGAGCCTCAGCCCGAAACGAATGCTCAAGCACCAGAAGAAATTAACGAAGATGTTGCAAGGCTGGAGCTCATAAATGCCGATGCTGCTACCGACCATGGAGATGCCGGGGATGACGGTGGAGATGCAATGCTGAAAATGGAAGTGGCGATGATTGGTTTCAATATTCCAGGGGTGGTGCTGCCTACTGGCCTGGATCTGGGTATAGCAGTTGTGTAGTGGATTGGTATAAAGATAGGAGTTAGCTTTGTTATATTGGTTGACAGGGAGGTTGCCGGAGGTTCACAATACAAATTTGAACAATGATTCTTTTCTCGTATCCATTTGGGAGGAATTTATGGTCTGAATCCCCAAGTTTTTAGTGTATAAAAGTTCTTTGCACAATGATTATATTATGTATGTTTTCCACAGAGTTCATAGTTAAATTTCTAGGTAACATCGTGTGATATGGATCTTTTCTGTGCACTGGCTTTAGGTGAGGTGGAGACATGGCAAAGATTCACCTCAAGCAAATGCTATCCTCACTAATTGAGAATGATTTTTTATAACTACCTGAGTTCCAAAACACCGTCGCAGCAACACAGCGCGAAAACCATTTGTCATTATTGGTTATAGAAATAAAAGTTTGGACGCAGCATAATGGCAGCAAAAACGTGCAGTGCATGTGAGATCATTTAATGGTCCTCAATGCCAGCTGCATGTACGATTGCACGACCCATAAATCAACATGGCCTTAAAAGAGAACAAGAGCGCGTCCATTTGCAAGTAACAGATGACACAGAGAGCCGCCCAAACGTGGCTGAGAACTTGAGAAGTCAGGTGAGTACGGTCTCGAAAGCGAGAGAGGAGGCCATTTGTGCTAGACTAGACTGCTAGAGGAGTAGAGGTGATAGCGTTGAGTGTATCATGGGATTGGGAGGCACCGGAATTCTGCGATACACGGCTGGCGTAGAAGGAGCTGCCCATCCTAATCGCTGCAGAATTCATTGTGGCCTCGTACGAGGTACGACCCAGGACGAGGTGTTGCATTCCTTTAGATCAAAATGATCCTGTCCCATATCCTCGTCTTGCACCCGTCCATGAAGGTAAACTGTGCCACTCAGGGCCGCGAACACAATGTGTGTCCGGACTCCAAACATCCATGACGGTGTAAAGCTCCGCAAGCATCTCCAAACTGGGTTCACGTTGACGTTGTTCATGTGGCACCGCGCCTATTGCAATGAGTTGACATGGTGGGTCGAAATGGGGCTAGGCTGGGCAGCACGAGTCTGGGGCTGTGATCTGGGCTGACAATTAAATATAATAATTGTTTTGAATTAATTGGCTGCTTAATGATCAGTGCTGATTTTAGAAAGGGAGTACCAGAGTATTTCCCTACTTTCTTTATGTTATGTATACAACTTAACTTAACAGAAACAATTTATTAAAAAAGTGCGGAGGTTCACTATTGCAGAACACACAGTCCATGTTGGCCAATCATGCTGGGTATGCTAGAGCCAATGAGGACTTGACTTCACTGGCAAGTAGATAGCTCAGGATCATGTTGATCCGGTAGCGAAGCCCCTCATCACTGTCGGATTGAACCATGGCCTCGTACTGATATATCACTGCCGAGCCACGAACCGGTAGTGATAGGGGCAATATCACTACCGGGTTAGGCCACAAACCAACTGTGATTGGCCACTGTCAGGTTGTGGCATGACTCCGACAGTGGAAACAAAATATTATTGTCAGATTTTGGATAACTCAACAGTGTCCTACATTCCACCTACCATAGTCAGATTCACTTACCACCAGAGCTTTTGGTTATAATAAGGTCCCCATATGCGCCCTTGTAGTCCAACATACAGATTAGAGGATCCCATTATCAGAAATAGCTTCAAAGTTCTTGTAGGCTGCCAGTCATGTCTAGAAATAACTTCATTCTAAGTCTTCCTTCGAGCTTTTCTGGAAGACCCTCCACATACACCTTTCCTTAGTAGTGAAGATGGTGCACTATTAACACTATAAGAAAGTTTGTGAAGATGGAGCCATGCCAGATCCAAGGCGTGCTAGGAGCAATGCTAGAGTGATCAGAATGGTTGTTGGATAGCGTGGTAGACGCAATGGTGATCACTGCTTGCAACACAGCGACCCTATACCTCTCCTAGGCTCTAGCAACTTTGAGACCCAACTTAGCACTGAGGGTAATAGAAGAAGGTTACGTGAGTGTGGTTAAGTGAGCCATTTGTGGGCTCTTGAGAGGGTGGGAGGATGCCGTTTGTGCGTGAACCGTGATGTGAAAAGTAAGTGTAATCATGGGATTAGAAGGCACTGGAATTCTGGAATATACTGATATCTGAGTAGTGGCTGCCCATTTGGAGTCCGGTTTCATGGTAAGATTAGAGGACACAATGCTGTAGAATTCGCTGATGCTTGATACAACCCTGCACAGGTACAAGCACACATCCCTCTACAAAGGTAAACAGTGATACTACGGAGGTTGTCACGGAGAGGTGATTGCACAAGAGCGGTTACACTTGTTCTTCTCGTGGTTCTCAGTTGCATCGTTGGCGCATGGTGTCCCAATGATAGCCAAATTGCATTTGTCCCACGCTTTATATTGTTCTCTGAGATAATGCAGAATTAGTTTTCTTTTTTCCTTTTGCAGTAGTAGTAGATATGGAAGCTTCCGTAGCAGAATACTAATATACCATATTTAATTATCTCACTTTACCAAATGTTACAAGGTTCAGTGTCAAATTCATAGGTAGTTCCACACAATAGTCAACAGGTGCTTCACCATATTTCATGGCTGAGGTGCATAAGGACATGTAATTCGTCAGTGGTTCCAATAACTAGTTTCCAACAAATGATCTGGCTGATAGCCTTATGAGGGCATTAGGAATATGTGTGAGCTTAGCAAAAGTGGAGGTCATGTTACTTGATTGTTGCCAAACCTAACGCTTACATATTTATATTATATATACCAATTAATGAGAATAATTTGTGAGAAAACTGTGGAGCTCGCTTCTACCTGTACGTGCTTATGGATGTACCTATGTTATGAATATTTACCATTGTCACAGTTAAATTATAGCAATGCCCAATAATGTGCTGATGTCTTTGTCATGCACCGGCATTATGTGAAGTACAAGTTTCCAATTCAACCAAATTGTATGCTCAGTAACTGAGAAGGTTACGGTTCAAAACCATATGTTTGCTACTTGTTAGAGAAATAAAGTTTTGAGGCAGCTCAAAACACATGTTCTTTCACAGATGAGAACATAATGTTTTGCACTATTTCACGGACCAATAACTCATCTTCATTATCAAGGAACTTTAAAAGGGAGCCGAGGGTGTGTCCTTCAGCCAGTCAACCAGACAATAAAATACACACACACATAGACCAAGAACACCAATAGAAGTGAAAACAAAGTGGGCGTGCTCGATGCTCCAGAGGGAGGATGCCCTTTGTGCACAAGGCGAGTAGCTAGGGTACTTGTATTGATGGATTGGGAAGCACTGGGACCCCTTGCTACACTGATAGAATAAAGACCTTGAGATCTATGACTCCACAGTGTGGAGCCTTGTCTAGATCAGTTCACACATATACATGTCATATGTATGTGTCCCTAGATCCGGCCAGTATCCAATGTATGGCATGTGAGGCCAGCCATTGGAGAAGGAGTAGAGGCATACAGGGAGGGAACCCTGGGCAGAGGATCTGTAGCCATGTGTTTTTTTTTTCGCTCTGAAATAAGGAAATAAGGTTCCTGCTTTGCAGGAGTAATATTTGTGGAAGCTTTAGTAGCAGAATACCAAACTAGCATGGCTTCTATCACTTCACGAAACATCACAAGGTTTTGTGCAAAATTCATAGGTAGATCAACACAATAGGTGCTTCGCCAACCATCACCACTAGAGAACAGACTTTAGAACGATGTCCCAATTTGGCATTAGCCTCGGTATTTTTTGCCCCCGGGACTAAAGGACCCTTTAGTCCCGGTTGGTAATACCAACCGGGACTAAAGGTCCCTGCCCAACGGTCGTCCGCGGGGCAGGGGCCTTTAGTCCCGGCTGGTATTACCAACCGGGAGGTAATACCAGCCGGGACTAAAGCTTTTAGTCCCGGTTTGCGTGATGCCCCGGGAATAAAGATTAATCTTTAATCCCGGTTTGGACCCCTAACCGGGACTAATAATCCCGGCCTATAATTCAGCTCATTTCTTCCTCCCCGAGCCCGAGCCATTCCATTCAAACTCACTGCCTCTGTTTTTCAGCTTGCTGTTGTTCTTGCTCTCTCCCCCTCCATTGGTGTTGCTCTTCGATTTTGGAGGTAACAAACTTAATCCTCTTATGTTTTATCAGTAGCTTATCTCATTTTGCGATGTAGATGCATGTGTAACTTTATATGTTGGACTTTATTATGATTTTATATGTAAACTTAGAAAATTGTAGAAAATCCGTACTAGTTGAACTTGCGGACCGTGTTCAAGTCGGCGAGCATATTCTCTGCCGAGCGGTAACGGACGTCAAGGAGGAGCTTTGATTCTACGAGGGAGAGCGGCAACGGTCGTGGAAGACCGTGTTCCCTTTCTCGTAGAATCGGAGCTCTTCCTTGGCCTAGTACGGTGCCGTCCGGTGGAGAAATGCTCGCCGAGTTGATCATGTAAGCAAGGTCAACTAGTACGGATGGTTATTTATTGAAACATGTTTTTGAGCTATAATTTGATGGATATTTGATAACTTCAGACCTACAAATGTCATCTACAAATGTTACTATCCTCGGCAACCTAAACGTCCGCGAGCTCGCCGATATCGAGCAGGTCACTTAGAATTATTTTTTCCATGAAATGAATTACTTAGAAATCATGCCTTTTTTTAGAATTAAATTTTCCATGAAATGAAAAACTTAGTAAATAGTTAGAAAATTATAGAAAATCCGTACTAGTTGAACTTGCGGACCGTGTTCAGCTCGGCCAACATGTTCTCTGCCGAGCGGTAACGGACGTCAAGGAGGAACTTTGATGCTACGAGGGAGAGCTGCAACGGTCGTGGAAGACCGTGTTCTCTTTCTCGTAGAATCGGAGCTCTTCCTTGGCCAAGTACGGTGCCGTCCGGTGGAGAAATGCTGGCCGAGATGATCACGTAAGCAAGGTCAACTAGTACGGGTGGTTATTTATTGAAACATGTGAAATCCGTACTAGTTTTGTTTAAATATATCATTTTAGAAAATATGAAATTTACACTAGTTTGCAAAAATAAGTATAGAAAGTAGATGACAACTGGTACCGGATCATCGGCCTCTTGTTCGGTTGCGAAACGACTGAGGCCAGAACTCCCTCTCATTATCTGCGGCAAGTGTAAGCAGAAGATTGTGATGGAGTACCGAGTCAAGAGACAGGGACCCAACAAGGGCCGTGTTTTCTACAAGTGCCCGGATCACGATGTGAGTTTCTTACGCATTTTATCTTTATGGCTAATTGACCTGCTTTTCTTGAATATTTTTTACTAAATATTTTTTGGCTTTAATTACAGTGGGAGGGCAATGGATGCGATGGTTGGTACTGGGAGGAAGATTATGCTACATACGTGCAGAATTTGGGTGCGCTTGAGGTAGCGGCTGCTGATGATGAGGCAGTAGGAGAAGCTTATTGATATTCAACAGAAGAATGATTTGTCTGTTTTAGTTGCGTACGATCACGAAATAATTATATTACTGAAGTGCATTGTAGTTTTAGTTTGTTTAGTGATAGTTGGGATTGCTTACGTTGTAGCCAGACTTAGTTAATTAATCAACCGTGTGTGTGTCATTTATGTTGTGTAATAAAATACTAAATTATGTTCAAGGTTTTCATAATTTGTCGTGTAATATAGATTATGTCACGCCATTGGATGTACAATGCCGATCGCCGCTCCCAAGACTTTATTGAGGGCTTGCACTATTTCTTAGGTGTGGCCGAGGCAAATAAGCGAGATGGTTTCATGTGCTGTCCATGTGCCCTATGTAAGAATTTAAAGGAATATTCAAGCTCAATGAGTCTTCATTCACATTTGCTTAAGTCAGGTTTCATGTCAAACTATATATGTTGGACTAAGCATGGAGAAAGCGGGGTCATGATGGAAGAAGGTGAAGGAGAAGATTTAGACATTGATGACATTATTGCTCAGTATGGTGCCTTTGATGATACTACAATGGGGGGAGATGAAGAAGAGGTAGCGGTAGAAGATGATCTCGGTGATGCTCTTGGCGATGCCATTCGTGATGCACAACAAGAATGGGAAAGTGAAAAAGAGAAAGTTAAGTTCGAGCGCATGCTTGAGGATCATAGGAAGTTGCTATACCCGACGGCCGAAGAGGGGCAAAAAAAGCTGGGTACAACACTGGAATTGCTACAATGGAAGGCAAAGAATGGTATATCCGACAAGGCATTTGGGAATTTATTGAACCTCATAAAGAAGATGCTTCCGAAGCCAAATGAATTGCCCACCACTACGTACGAAGCAAAAAAGGTTGTCTGCCCATTGGGATTAAAAATCCAGAAGATACATGCATGTCCTAATGACTGCATCCTCTACCATGGCAATGAATACGAGAATTTGGATGAATGCCCAGTATGTAAAGCATCACGGTATAAGATCAGGCGCGATGATCCTGGTGACGTCGAGGGTGAACAACGTCCTAGAAAGAAAATCCCTACCAAGGTTATGTGGTATGCTCCTATAATACCACGCTTAAAACGTTTGTTCAGAAATAAAGACCATGCAAAGTTGTTGCGGTGGTATAAAGAAGACCGTAAGGTAGACAATATGCTGAGACACCCAGCTGATGGGTTCCAGTGGAGAGCGATAGACAGGGAATTTCTAGAGTTTGCAAATGAGGCTAGAAACTTTAGGTTCGCCTTAAGTACAGATGGTATGAATCCTTTTGGAGAGCAGAGCACTAGTCATAGCACTTGGCCAGTTACTCTATGTATCTACAACCTTCCTCCATGGTTATGTATGAAGCGGAAGTTTATTATGATGCCGATCCTCATCCAAGGTCCGAGGCAACCTGGCAACGATATTGATGTCTATCTGAAGCCATTAGTTGAAGAACTTCTAGTTTTATGGAACAAACCAGGTGTACGTGTCTGGGATGAGTACAAACAAGAACACTTTGACCTACGAGCAATGTTGTTTGTAACAATCAATGATTGGCCTGCTTTAAGTAATCTTTCAGGTCAGACAAACAAAGGATATAATGCATGCTTTAAGTAATCTTTCAGGCATTTTAAAGGTAAGCCAGACCATCGGAAGAAGCCTCATAACCGAACCGGGGAAGATGTACTCGCAATGGTCAAGGATGTGAAAGTAGTATTTGGAAAGGGACAAGGCAGTGAATCTGTTCCCAAAGATGCTAAGGGACACGCACCCATGTGGAAGAAGAAGTCCATCTTTTGGGAGCTACCCTATTGGCAAGTCCTAGAGGTCCGCAACGCAATTGACGTGATGCACCTAACAAAGAATCTTTGTGTGAACCTGTTAGGATTCATGGGTGTGTACGGGAAGCCAAAGGATTCACTTGAAGCACGCCAGGACTTGCAGGGCATGAAAGAACGAGACAATCTTCATCCAGAGAAGACAGATGATGGACGTCATTACTTAAGTCCTGCTAGCTACACGCTTAGCAAAGAAGAGAGGGACAACATGTTCGAATGTCTAAGCAGCATCAAGGTCCCATCGGGATTCTCCTCCAATATAAAGGGTATAATAAATGTGCCAGATAAGAAATTCCTAAACTTAAAGTCCCATGACTGCCACGTGCTTATGACGCAATTGCTTCCAGTTGCTTTAAGAGGAATTCTACCTCCACATGTACGTCTAGCCACCGTGAAGCTATGTGCATTCCTCAATGCAATTTCTCAGAAGGCAATCAATCCAGTGGAACTAGCTACTCTATAGAATGATGTGGTTCAATGTCTTGTCAGCTTTGAGTTGGTGTTCCCTCCATCCTTCTTTAATATCATGACACACATCCTAGTTCATTTGGTGAAGGAGATTAGTATTCTTGGACCTGTGTTCTTACATAACATGTTCCCCTTCGAGAGGTTTATGGGAGTCTTGAAGAAATATGTGAAAGTCCGTTCTAAGCCTGAAGGAAGCATCGCCCAGGGCTATGGAACAGAGGAGGTCATTGAGTTCTGTGTTGACTTTATTCCTGACCTTGCCCCGATTGGTGTTCCCGAATCACGACACGAGGGTCGACTCAGTGGTAAAGGAACTTTAGGGAAGAAAACATATATCGGCATGGAAGACGATTATTTCAATAAAGCACACTACACAGTTCTTCAGAACTCGTCATTGGTGCATCCGTACATCGAGATACATAAGGAGTTCTTACGATCCAAATTTCCAGGGAAGATTGAAGCTTAGATTAGGCGTCAGCACATGGAAAGTTTCAGTGGTTGGTTGCGAAAAGCATGTCAAGGCGATGACAATATTGATGAGCAACTGTATTTGTTGGCTAGGCAGCCATCGTGGCATATCCTCACGTACCAAGGGTACGAGATAAATGGGAATACATTTTACACAGTTGCCCAAGATAAAAGGAGCACCAATCAAAATAGTAGTGTTCGCATAGATGGAACAGATCCAAATGGGAATATACAAATATATTATGGCCGCATAGAAGAGATATGGGAACTAGACTACGCACCTAATTTTAAAGTCCCTTTGTTCCGGTGCCAATGGGTGAAGCTGACCGGAGGAGGGGTAACAGTCGACAAAGAGTATGGAATGACAACAGTGGACCTCAACAATATTGGGTACAAAGAGGAACCATTCGTCCTTGCTGCTGATGTGAGTCAGGTGTTCTATGTGAAAGACATGTCTACAAAATCAAAGAGAGGAAAAAACGAAGACATCAACTCAATGATCAATGAGCCAAAGCGCCACATAATTCTTTCTGGAAAAATAAATATAGTGGGAATTGAAGACAAGTCAGACATGTCAGAAAATTACGAAAGAAATGTCCGAATTCCACCCTTCATAGTGAAGAAAGATCCAAGCATCATGTTAAATGATGAAGACACTCCATGGTTACGACAAGATCATAACCAAGGGTCATACGTCAAGAAGAAATTCACTGTTGTGCCCGCATGATACAACGATGCATGTTTAATATATTATGTTTTAGAGACGGATATTATGTAATATGTTATGACTTCACAATTGTAGATCTTGCTGAGATGATCGAACTTGGTATTTAGAGTTTTCGGGACCCTAGATTGTCTCAAATTGAAAAGTTTTGAATACCAAGTTTGTTAAGCTCATCAATATATACAATCCTTATATAGGCCATTTTTTTCATTTGAGAAAGCTTGAACAAAATGTAGTTCAAATTTCACAAGTGTGTGACATAGTTTTAGAAAGTATATATGAGATTCAAGAAGTTGTGACTAGTGTTTGATAAAAATTTCTCAAATGGGAAAATAAGCTATGTAACAATTGTAGATCTTTATAAGATGATCAAACTTGGTATTCAGAGTTTTTTCATCTGAGGTCATTTAGTGTCTCATTTGAGCAAGTTTGACCAAGTCAAATTTGGTCAAATAAAAAAACAACACTTTGACTCTAGTATTATGAACTCTAAATGACTTCAAATTGAAAAGTTTTGAATACCAAGTTTGTTAAACTCAAAAAGATCTACAATTGTTGTTTTGGTCAACTTTCCATTTGAGAAAGTTTGGATGGTTCAAATTTGTGATTTTTAAATTTTGATGCATACAAACTAGTTTTCGGGACCCTAGATTGTCTCAAATTGAAAAGTTTTGAATACCAAGTTTGTTAAGCTCATCAATATATACAATCCTTATATAGGCCATTTTTTCATTTGAGAAAGCTTGAACAAAATGTAGTTCAAATTTCACAAGTGTGTGACATAGTTTTAGAAAGTATATATGAGATTCAAGAAGTTGTGACTAGTGTTTGATAAAAATTTCTCAAATGGGAAAATAAGCTATGTAACAATTGTAGATCTTTCTAAGATGATCAAACTTGGTATTCAGAGTTTTTTCATCTGAGGTCATTTAGTGTCTCATTTGAGCAAGTTTGACCAAGTCAAATTTGGTCAAATAAAAAAACAACACTTTGACTCTAGTATTATGAACTCTAAATGACTTCAAATTGAAAAGTTTTGAATACCAAGTTTGTTAAACTCAAAAAGATCTACAATTGTTGTTTTGGTCAACTTTCCATTTGAGAAAGTTTGGATGGTTCAAATTTGTGATTTTTAAATTTTGATACATACAAACTAGTTTTCGGGACCCTAGATTGTCTCAAATTGAAAAGTTTTGAATACCGAGTTTGTTAAGCTCATCAATATATACAATCCTTATATAGGCCATTTTTTCATTTGAGAAAGCTTGAACAAAATGTAGTTCAAATTTCACAAGTGTGTGACATAGTTTTAGAAAATATATATGAGATTCAAGAAGTTGTGACTAGTGTTTGATAAAAATTTCTCAAATGGGAAAATGAGCTATGTAACAATTGTAGATCTTTCTGAGATGATCAAACTTGGTATTCAGAGTTTTTTCATCTGAGGTCATTTAGTGTCTCATTTGAGCAAGTTTGACCAAGTCAAATTTGGTCAAA
Organism: Miscanthus floridulus; assembly: GCF_019320115.1. NCBI lineage: Eukaryota > Viridiplantae > Streptophyta > Magnoliopsida > Poales > Poaceae > Miscanthus > Miscanthus floridulus. The sequence continues at coordinate 43,957,674 of NC_089591.1, forward strand.
TAAAAAAACAACACTTTGACTCTAGTATTATGAACTCTAAATGACTTCAAATTGAAAAGTTTTGAATACCAAGTTTGTTAAACTCAAAAAGATCTACAATTGTTGTTTTGGTCAACTTTCCATTTGAGAAAGTTTGGATGGTTCAAATTTGTGATTTTTAAATTTCGACGCCTACAAACTAGTTTTCGGGACCCTAGATTGTCTCAAATTGAAAAGTTTTGAATACCGAGTTTGTTAAGCTCATCAATATATACAATCCTTATATAGGCTATTTTTTCATTTGAGAAAGTTTGAATAAAATGTAGTTCAAATTTCACAAGTGTGTGACATAGTTTTAGAAAGTATATATGAGATTCAAGAAGTTGTGACTAGTGTTTGATAAAAATTTCTCAAATAGGAAAATGAGCTATGTAACAATTGTAGATCTTTCTGAGATGATCAAACTTGGTATTCAGAGTTTTTTCATCTGAGGTCATTTAGTGTCTCATTTGAGCAAGTTTGACCAAGTCAAATTTGGTCAAATAAAAAAACAACACATTGACTCTAGTATTATGAACTCTAAATGACTTCAAATTGAAAAGTTTTGAATACCAAGTTTGTTAAACTCAAAAAGATCTACAATTGTTGTTTTGGTCAACTTTCTATTTGAGAAAGTTTGGATGGTTCAAATTTGTGATTTTTAAATTTCGACGCCTACAAACTAGTTTTCGGGACCCTAGATTGTCTCAAATTGAAAAGTTTTGAATACCGAGTTTGTTAAGCTCATCAATATATACAATCCTTATATAGGCCATTTTTTCATTTGAGAAAGCTTGAACAAAATGTAGTTCAAATTTCACAAGTGTATGACATAGTTTTAGAAAGTATATATGAGATTCAAGAAGTTGTGACTAGTGTTTGATAAAAATTTCTCAAATGGGAAAATGAGCTATGTAACAATTGTAGATATTTCTGAGATGATCAAACTTGGTATTCAGAGTTTTTTCATCTGAGGTCATTTAGTGTCTCATTTGAGCAAGTTTGACCAAGTCAAATTTGGTCAAATAAAAAAACAACACTTTGACTCTAGTATTATGAACTCTAAATGACTTCAAATTGAAAAGTTTTGAATACCAAGTTTGTTAAACTCAAAAAGATCTACAATTGTTGTTTTGGTCAACTTTCCATTTGAGAAAGTTTGGATGGTTCAAATTTGTGATTTTTAAATTTTGACGCCTACAAACTAGTTTTCGGGACCCTAGATTGTCTCAAATTGAAAAGTTTTGAATACCGAGTTTGTTAAGCTCATCAATATATACAATCCTTGTATAGGCTATTTTTTCATTTGAGAAAGCTTGAACAAAATGTAGTTCAAATTTCACAAGTGTGTGACATAGTTTTAGAAAGTATATATGAGATTCAAGAAGTTGTGACTAGTGTTTGATAAAAATTTCTCAAATAGGAAAATGAGCTATGTAACAATTGTAGATCTTTCTGAGATGATCAAACTTGGTATTCAGAGTTTTTTCATCTGAGGTCATTTAGTGTCTCATTTGAGCAAGTTTGACCAAGTCAAATTTGGTCAAATAAAAAAACAACACTTTGACTCTAGTATTATGAACTCTAAATGACTTCAAATTGAAAAGTTTTGAATACCAAGTTTGTTAAACTCAAAAAGATCTACAATTTTTGTTTTGGTCAACTTTCCATTTGAGAAAGTTTGGATGGTTCAAATTTGTGATTTTTAAATTTTGATGCATACAAACTAGTTTTCGGGACCCTAGATTGTCTCAAATTGAAAAGTTTTGAATACCAAGTTTGTTAAGCTCATCAATATATACAATCCTTATATAGGCCATTTTTTCATTTGAGAAAGCTTGAACAAAATGTAGTTCAAATTTCACAAGTGTGTGACATAGTTTTAGAAAGTATATATGAGATTCAAGAAGTTGTGACTAGTGTTTGATAAAAATTTCTCAAATGGGAAAATAAGCTATGTAACAATTGTAGATCTTTCTAAGATGATCAAACTTGGTATTCAGAGTTTTTTCATCTGAGGTCATTTAGTGTCTCATTTGAGCAAGTTTGACCAAGTCAAATTTGGTCAAATAAAAAAACAACACTTTGACTCTAGTATTATGAACTCTAAATGACTTCAAATTGAAAAGTTTTGAATACCAAGTTTGTTAAACTCAAAAAGATCTACAATTGTTGTTTTGGTCAACTTTCCATTTGAGAAAGTTTGGATGGTTCAAATTTGTGATTTTTAAATTTTGATACATACAAACTAGTTTTCGGGACCCTAGATTGTCTCAAATTGAAAAGTTTTAAATACCGAGTTTGTTAAGCTCATCAATATATACAATCCTTATATAGGCCATTTTTTCATTTCAGAAAGCTTGAACAAAATGTAGTTCAAATTTCACAAGTGTGTGACATAGTTTTAGAAAATATATATGAGATTCAAGAAGTTGTGACTAGTGTTTGATAAAAATTTCTCAAATGGGAAAATGAGCTATGTAACAATTGTAGATCTTTCTGAGATGATCAAACTTGGTATTCAGAGTTTTTTCATCTGAGGTCATTTAGTGTCTCATTTGAGCAAGTTTGACCAAGTCAAATTTGGTCAAATAAAAAAACAACACTTTGACTCTAGTATTATGAACTCTAAATGACTTCAAATTGAAAAGTTTTGAATACCAAGTTTGTTAAACTCAAAAAGATCTACAATTGTTGTTTTGGTCAACTTTCCATTTGAGAAAGTTTGGATGGTTCAAATTTGTGATTTTTAAATTTCGACGCCTACAAACTAGTTTTCGGGACCCTAGATTGTCTCAAATTGAAAAGTTTTGAATACCGAGTTTGTTAAGCTCATCAATATATACAATCCTTATATAGGCTATTTTTTCATTTGAGAAAGTTTGAATAAAATGTAGTTCAAATTTCACAAGTGTGTGACATAGTTTTAGAAAGTATATATGAGATTCAAGAAGTTGTGACTAGTGTTTGATAAAAATTTCTCAAATAGGAAAATGAGCTATGTAACAATTGTAGATCTTTCTGAGATGATCAAACTTGGTATTCAGAGTTTTTTCATCTGAGGTCATTTAGTGTCTCATTTGAGCAAGTTTGACCAAGTCAAATTTGGTCAAATAAAAAAACAACACATTGACTCTAGTATTATGAACTCTAAATAACTTCAAATTGAAAAGTTTTGAATACCAAGTTTGTTAAACTCAAAAAGATCTACAATTGTTGTTTTGGTCAACTTTCTATTTGAGAAAGTTTGGATGGTTCAAATTTGTGATTTTTAAATTTCGACGCCTACAAACTAGTTTTCGGGACCCTAGATTGTCTCAAATTGAAAAGTTTTGAATACCGAGGTTGTTAAGCTCATCAATATATACAATCCTTATATAGGCCATTTTTTCATTTGAGAAAGCTTGAACAAAATGTAGTTCAAATTTCACAAGTGTATGACATAGTTTTAGAAAGTATATATGAGATTCAAGAAGTTGTGACTAGTGTTTGATAAAAATTTCTCAAATGGGAAAATGAGCTATGTAACAATTGTAGATATTTCTGAGATGATCAAACTTGGTATTCAGAGTTTTTTCATCTGAGGTCATTTAGTGTCTCATTTGAGCAAGTTTGACCAAGTCAAATTTGGTCAAATAAAAAAACAACACTTTGACTCTAGTATTATGAACTCTAAATGACTTCAAATTGAAAAGTTTTGAATACCAAGTTTGTTAAACTCAAAAAGATCTACAATTGTTGTTTTGGTCAACTTTCCATTTGAGAAAGTTTGGATGGTTCAAATTTGTGATTTTTAAATTTTGACGCCTACAAACTAGTTTTCGGGACCCTAGATTGTCTCAAATTGAAAAGTTTTGAATACCGAGTTTGTTAAGCTCATCAATATATACAATCCTTGTATAGGCTATTTTTTCATTTGAGAAAGCTTGAACAAAATGTAGTTCAAATTTCACAAGTGTGTGACATAGTTTTAGAAAGTATATATGAGATTCAAGAAGTTGTGACTAGTGTTTGATAAAAATTTCTCAAATAGGAAAATGAGCTATGTAACAATTGTAGATCTTTCTGAGATGATCAAACTTGGTATTCAGAGTTTTTTCATCTGAGGTCATTTAGTGTCTCATTTGAGCAAGTTTGACCAAGTCAAATTTGGTCAAATAAAAAAACAACACTTTGACTCTAGTATTATGAACTCTAAATGACTTCAAATTGAAAAGTTTTGAATACCAAGTTTGTTAAACTCAAAAAGATCTACAATTTTTGTTTTGGTCAACTTTCCATTTGAGAAAGTTTGGATGGTTCAAATTTATGATTTTTAAATTTCGACGCCTACAAACTAGTTTTCGGGACCCTAGATTGTCTCAAATTGAAAAGTTTTGAATACCGAGTTTGTTAAGCTCATCAATATATACAATCCTTATATAGGCCATTTTTTCATTTGAGAAAGCTTGAACAAAATGTAGTTCAAATTTCACAAGTGTGTGACATAGTTTTAGAAAGTATATATGAGATTCAAGAAGTTGTGACTAGTGTTTGATAAAAATTTCTCAAATGGGAAAATGAGCTATGTAACAATTGTAGATCTTTCTGAGATGATCAAACTTGGTATTCAGAGTTTTTTCATCTGAGGTCATTTAGTGTCTCATTTGAGCAAGTTTGACCAAGTCAAATTTGGTCAAATAAAAAAACAACACTTTGACTCTAGTATTATGAACTCTAAATGACTTCAAATTGAAAAGTTTTGAATACCAAGTTTGTTAAACTCAAAAAGATCTACAATTGTTGTTTTGGTCAACTTTCCATTTGAGAAAGTTTGGACGGTTCAAATTTATGATTTTTAAATTTCGACGCCTGCAAACTAGTTTTCGGGACTCTAGATTGTCTCAAATTGAAAAGTTTTGAATACCGAGTTTGTTAAGCTCATCAATATATACAATCCTTATATAGGCCATTTTTTCATTTGAGAAAACTTGAACAAAATGTAGTTCAAATTTCACAAGTGTGTGACATAGTTTTAGAAAGTATATATGAGATTCAAGAAGTTGTGACTAGTGTTTGATAAAAATTTCTCAAATGGGAAAATGAGCTATGTAACAATTGTAGATCTTTCTGAGATGATCAAACTTGGTATTCAGAGTTTTTTTCATCTGAGGTCATTTAGTGTCTCATTTGAGCAAGTTTGACCAAGTCAAATTTGGTCAAATAAAAAAACAACACTTTGACTCTAGTATTATGAACTCTAAATGACTTCAAATTGAAAAGTTTTGAATACCAAGTTTGTTAAACTCAAAAAGATCTACAATTGTTGTTTTGGTCAACTTTCCATTTGAGAAAGTTTGGACGGTTCAAATTTGTGATTTTTAAATTTCGACGCCTACAAACTAGTTTTCGGGACCCTAGATTGTCTCAAATTGAAAAGTTTTGAATACCGAGTTTGTTAAGCTCATCAATATATACAATCCTTATATAGGCCATTTTTTCATTTGAGAAAGCTGTAGAACAAAAAATACTACAATTTCTCTATTTTTATAGGTTCAACAAAAAATTCGTGTCAATTTTGGTCAAAAATCGAGAAAAAATTGAAACATTGACGTTACAATAATGTGATAATAAATTTCCTATCGAATAATATTAGTTTTATTAATTTTAAGTTAGAAATATATTTTTGCATTAACAAAATACTTAGTATTAGTAACAGTTATATTCTATATTCATAAAAGAGATTAAAAACTTTAGGTTACAAAATTTTCCTATTTACAATAAATAATTAGTTAATTAATAGTATTTTTTAAAATAAATATTGCAAAGTATTGAAGTTGCTATGGAATTAATTGATTAACCTAGTATTAAACAAAAACAAAATCCCAGGCCTTTCCAATTACGCTGGCGGGTTGGCAAATTTTTCAGGGCTTCAGTCCCGGCCCAGACCAAGAACCGAGACTAAAGGGTGGGCGGCAATTTCGGTGCCTGCCAAAAAATACCTTTAGTCCCGACTGGCAACACGAGCCGGGACTAAATGCTCTTTAGTCCTGGCTGGTGTTACCAGCCGGGACTAAAGGGTCGCAGGCTATATATATCGAACGTCTGTTCTGTTCATCTTCGATCTCGCCTCCGTCGCTCAGCCGCCCGCCTGACCGCGCCATCCGCCGTCATCGAGCTCGTCTCTGCCGCGCCGCCGTCGTCGTCTACCCCCGCCCGGCCGCGCCATTCTCCAGGCCCGCATTGCCGCATCCCGTCTCCGCCGCCGCACCCGACCCCACCATCCGTCGCCGACGCTTCCCGCGCGCCCACGCCGTACGGCCTTCATCGATCGAACTCGATATGATCTGCTGCTCTCGATCGGCTTTTTTTTAGATTTTTTTTACAAAGTCTCGGCTGTATGTTAGATTAAAATAAGTACATGTAGTTTATTGTTAGTTTTTTAGTTATTTTTAGATAGTTTTTGATATATTAGATTTAAATGTATTAAAATTTAATTAGTATTTTATTTAGATAGTTTTTTAGATAGTTTTTTATTATAGTTTTTGATATATGTTAGATTAAAATGTATTATCTTACTAGTTTATCTAATTTCATGTTAGATTTATTTAATTGGATTTAGTAATTATATATTCTATCTCTCTATATATATTATATCTAGAGATAGATTCTATATGTATACATATGTACTTAATTATTTCTATATGTATATATACATGTACTTATTTTCATGTGTTGAGAGAGAGAAAATTGTATCTAGAGAGACATTCTATGTGTATCACATGCATATCTAGAGATATAGACATATGCACTTATTTCTATGTGTTGAGAGAGAGAGAAAATATATTGTATCATTCTATGTGTATATATATACATGTACTTATTTCCATGTTGATGAAATATTATGTGTTATTATATTTAATTGGATTTAGTAATTCTATATGTGTTATCACATGTACTTATATTATGTACCATAGTAATTCTATCTATGTGTTATCTTGAAGATACAAATGGCTGCTCCGAATGATAACTTGAGTGATGACATAATGGCGGATATTATCAACGCCGGCACCAATGTGGATGTAGATGACACGAGTTAGTACTTTGCTGATTATGAGGATATCCTGAATATGCCGGTGGTTGAAGATCAACAAATTGTCGCGCAAGAAAATACTGATGAGGTATATTCGATTATCTATCATCTCTTATAGATGCATGCGTACGTATATTTGTTGTTAATCGTTGTGTTTCTACTCATGTAGCCGGTCTCTGGATCTACATCAACCACCGACAAAAGTAGGAAAGTCCGAGGGCCAAAAAAACCATTAGAGGGCCGTTTCATAATATCAGAATTCAACACCGACACCGGCAAACCATTGGGACCACATGCTCAGACATATGTCAATCAATGTGGGTTCGTTGTAAGGGATAGGATCCCAGTTAGTGCTCGTGAATGGAAGCAGAAGATATCCGCTCCTAATGTTAGTTTTGTATCTGATCGTGGCAAGAACCTAGCTTGGAGAGATATCACTCAACATTTCACATTACAAGCAGATGATGCTTTGAAGGAGCTAGTGAGGGATTGGACAATGAAGAAGATGGCAACATTGTTCCAGAGTTGGAAGAAGACATTGTATAAAAAGTTTATCTTGAAGAATGCTACGCCGAATTTCAATGCTAAGGCGTTTGTCAAGTTGGAGTCCCATTGGGATGTCTTTGTAGAATACAAGACATCCCAAGACAGTGAGGAACGTGTGATGAGGAATCGACAGAATGCCCGACAGAAGCAATACCATCATCGCATAGGATCAGGTGGTTATAAGAGTGCTATTCCCAAGTGGCAGAACCTAGAAGCAGAGATTACTGCCAAGGGAATCATACCTGAAACAATAGAGAAGAACTGGCCTCAACGCGCGAAGAATTGGTTCTACGCTCATGGGGGAAGCCTAGACCTAGACACTGGCAAGCTAATTTTTGGTCAAAAAATTGAGAGAGCAACACAGAGACTAGCTCGTGCTAGGGAAGAAGCTGATAGTGGTGTTTTCAAGCCCAACAGAGAGAAGGATGAATTAACATATGCACTAGAGAATCCTGAACATGGTGGTCGAACAAGAGGCTATGGGGCGGTTTCGTGGCTACACGCATTCCCAGCAGACAAGGATACCTACAAAAGCCGCCAAAGAAAGAAGGATGAGGAGGCAGAACGAATCCGTGCATTGGAGCAATTTGTTGACGAGTCACGACAAGCATTGCTTGAATCACGTGAACGAGAAAAATCTCTTGAGGCAAGAATGCAGGAGGAGATCAAGAGGCAAGTGCAGCTAGCAATGAGTCAAATGCAATCGCAATCAACGCCGGGAGTCACCATTAGCCCCGTTGGTCAGATAAAAAGTAGTTGTGCTTCTACGGAACTGCCAGTTATTCAAGACGACACTGGGTTGCGCTTCCCTATTGATGACATTACCGAGCCTCTAACAACATGTGAGCTGCACATTCCAGATGGTAATAATGCATCAATCATGGTGGCTGTCGGGGTTGTATCTCCAATAGACCGAACGAAGACACCAAGAATCCATGGGTCAGTTATTCAACCTGGATATGCTAGCATCTCGGTCGATAGAGTGCTCAAAGGTTACAGCAATGTTCCTCTTGACATTGAAGGCGGTGATGGGGAGAAGACACTAGGAGAAGCAGAAAAGACATTTATTCAATGGCGCAAACGCTTCATCATCATTCCTGGGGCGCCATCGCTTCCCCTACCTCACCCTAGGTACGAATGAAAGTGAATGAAATATTATTTTCCATTAATTTTCTATTGGCTTAAAAAATAATTGACACACAATTTGTTTTTGTAGCAGGGTCTCCCCCAGCCTAGCCTAATCATTCATTCCCCATCTCATCACAGCGTCGCGGGGGGCGAGACGACTTCATCCCCATGGCGATCGCCAACTCCTACACCGGCCCCATCGCCTCCACGACGATCTCCAACTCCTACACCGGCCCTACCGCCTCCACAACGATCTCCAACGCCTCCACGCCGGTCTCCACCAACACCGGCCACATCGCCTCCACGCCGGTCTCCAACACCGCCCCCACCCCCTCCAAAGCGACGCACTACAAAGACGTCTAAGGTCCCGGCGGTAAAGAAGACCTCGAGAAAAAGAGTTATTTCTCAAGAAATACTTTCTGAAAAAACTGATGAGCAAATAGCAGCTGAAGAAGACAAAAAAGTGAAAGATTTTTTTATAGATACCAAAAAGAAGAGTCAAGTGAAGCTTAAGGAGAAGCCGTACTTTTACCTACCACGAGAGATGCTGAGGCAGAAGGTCGATGCTCACAAGAAAAAGATGATTAAACTTCGTAAGCCTTCGCCACTATCAGACTATGACCGCTCCCTCGTGAAGTTACATGATGCAGATAAGAAAAGGAAAAGAGCATCAGGGAAGGATGTCCCACAGCTCGGACAACAGAAGCAACCAATGCAAAATCTTGTTGTTGCTAATCAATATGGTTCCAACATAGAAGTCTATCGACCAGACAACTCTGGAGAAGTGTCGGTTCAAGCCCTTAATGCTTTTTTTCAAGATACTGGTTTAACCTTGGATCAATTGACGGGCAAAGCTCCAATCCAGAACCTGGAAGTTGATACCTGGAAGACTTATAAATATGGCAAAAGTCTGTACAACCCTGCGGCTCTGAATGAATTAGGTACGCAAATGTACTTGCTCAACAAGTGGTACATGTAGGCGTGTGGCAGGGGTGAGCAGTGGATCTTTGTCAGATTTAGAGACCATCATTACTTCCGTGGCGATGACATCTTACATATTAGTTTCGAAGAATTGCATCAACTATACCACATGGATGCTCTGGACAAATCAATCATTAGCTCCTTTTGTTTGTAAGTGATTCTTACTTTTATTTAATAAACTCACTTCCATGCGTACGTGTATATAATTATCCTCACATGTAACTTATATTTATATACAGATTCCAGATGTCAGAGCTCCAAAGAATACAAGACACCAGTGTTGGCTTCATTATCCTTATATCGTATTCAAAACCGGTATTATTGTCAAGGAGCGATGGGTATCTGAAGCACAGGAGAATATCATGATGTTCTTCGTGAAGCAGCACGACAAGACAACAATATTTTTCCCGTACAACTTTGAGTAAGTGTTAATAATAATGTAGTCTACACATTTTATGTAATATCAATACAACTTATATGCATGTACGTGTGTGTATAAACCAATGCAGTTTTCACTGGATACTCATTGTCATTGAGTTAAACTCAAGTCGGTTACTAATCTTTGACTCGTTGAGAAAAGAACGAGCACTATACCAAGATATGATAGACATTATCCAGGGGTAATTTCGATCTCTCGCGCACAACTATTATTGAATAGACTTTGCCATAATTTATTAACGATCGTACATTATTGGTCGCACAGGGTTTGGAAAGAGTTTATTCGGCAACATCGTAAGGATTGCAAGGCACCACTTAATGTAGTTGAAATACCAGTAAGTTGTACTATATACACTTCCCCACGTGTTTAATTACTATATCGTACTTTAATTTACGTGTGAGATGATGAGAATAATCTTCTTCTCGTACAGTGGTGTTTGCGGCAGGAACCAGGTAATAACTTGTGTGGATACTACGTTTGTGAATTTATCACTGCGCACATAAGAAGAACTCCTGAAGATGTCCTCAGAGTACGTATATATCAATTTTTATTTATTTTTAAATGAATATATATACATATATGTGTATTAATACTTTTCTTTTTATTTCAAATGCAAGACTGAATGGTTGAAACGAAGGGTCATGCAAAAAGACCATCTGAAAGCAGTTCAAGAGTCAATAGCAGGATATCTTCTAGAAAAAATGCTAAATCCCAACGGCGAGTTCTACTTTGATCTTAAGGAATAAATGATGTAAATTAAATGTTTATTGATATCGTTATTTTCGAGAACAAGATTATGAAAGTGTTGTATATATACATATATATATATATATCTATAATATATATAGTTTCATACTTTATTCGAATATAATAATGCTCAAGATGAGAATTAGATGTAATTATACGCATGCGTGTATTTATATTAGCAGCGTAGAATACGTACATAAAAACATATTATATATTAAACAAATACGTGTAACTGAACTGAAAACAAATTAAACAAAAAAAAAGAAAAAGAAAAGGAACCTTTAGTCCCGGTTGGGGTTACCAACCGGGACTAAAGGGTGAACCGTTAGTTCCGGTTGGTGTTACCAACCGGGACTAAAGGATGCGCCAGGTTCGCTCGGCTGAAGGGCCTTTAGTCCCGGTTGGTGTTACCAACCGGGACTAAAGGTCCCTCTTTAGTCCCGGCTCGATGACCCGGGACTGAAGGTTCCACCTTTAGTCCCGGGATCGTTGTCCCGGCGCGGTAATCGGGACTAAAGGCTGTTACCGCCCGGGACAACAAGTCCATTCTGTAGTAGTGCATCCTGATTGAGGAGCATAAATAGTTGTTATTTGTTGGTGTATCCAATAACTATAAGACAAATGATCTGGCTCACAATAAAGATTCCAAATTCCAAAAAAAAATTCCAATAGCTACGCGACAAACCAGCTGCCATGAAGATATGAATCAAAGGCATTAGGGACAGATGCTTCGCAAAAGCGGATGTCAATATATACACAACTTCTTAATGAAAACAATTTATGTGCTTGTGGATGCACATCTGTTGCAACCTAAGTGTTGTTGTGATCTGTAATAGTATGGCTGCATACACAGATACATTTATTATTCGTAAGTGTAGAGGACGGAACGATGTTCCTTTACATAAAAAAATCTGTTATGGACATTTATCATGGCCACCATGCATTAAAATCACAGTAATATTCAATAATGTTCTATCTAATACTGTGTTTTGACATATACATGACATTAAGAGAAGTTTATACCTAAGGCAATCTATGTCACTAAATGAGAAGGTTGCACTTTAAAAACCATATGCCTGCTTGTGATTGGAGAAAAAAGTGTGGAAGCAGCAAAATGTTAGCAAACACACGTATTTCACACATGTGAATGCCACACAACTGCGGGGACCGATAAATCATCATGATACTAAAGCAGGCACTCTATTAAAAGGGCTTGAGGGCGTGTCCATCAGCCAGACAACATATATTACCCCTTTATTCAGAACGGGTATGTGTATTGTGGGATTGGGAGGCACCATGACTCTTGGCTGCACCAAAGTGGAGGGCTAAGGTATAGCTGTCCAACCAACGCCGCTAAGGTTTATGGTCCACAGCAGAAACACCCAAGCACATCGCACCCAGTTATGTTGGCTTCCCTTCCGCTCACTGTAATGCTCAGTTGCTTCAGTAACATCAGTACTTTCTCACACCTTGCACACCCGTGATCAAACTAGTACTGTGCATAAGAGTGCATAATATTTGTGTTGTCTCATCAAGACATGCATCGAGAGTAAGAAAATCAGAGAAAATATTAAAGATATTTTGGTGACATGTATTTCAACTGAAGCAAATGCTAACCTCACTACTTGAGAAGGATTTGTTTACAACTCGAGTTCTAGAACATTATCGCAGTACTGCACTGCAAAAACAATTTTTCATTGGTTACAGCAATAAAAGTTTGGACACAGCAGTAATGGTCATCTAGAGCAGTTGCACGTATTGCACGACTGATAAATCATCACGACCTTAAAATAGAGGAAGAGTGTGTCCACGCAGAGAGCTGCAGAGTGTTGATGAGAAGTGAAGTGACTGCGATCTTTAGAGGGAGTGAGGATGCGCATTTGTGCAAGAATGTATCAAGGGATTCCTGGATATATACTGCCAGCTTAGTTGTGGCTGCCCATCCTAATCTGGTGTCCTGTTCCGTGGGATGATAAAGGTCCCAGTGCTATAGAATTCACTGTTCTATTATGGCCCTGTTTGGTTGAGCTGTGGCTGTGGGAAAAAGCTGCTGTGGGCTGTGAGCTGTGGAAAAGCTGCTGTGGGCTGTGAGCTGTAGAAAAGCTGAAAGCTGTTTGGTTAAACAAGTATAAAATATACCTTTTATCTTTATCTCTCTTGAAACAACTATAGAAGAGCTTTTTATTCCACCAATTTCGAAAAGCAGAAAGCCAAAAGCCAAAAGCAAGGTCAAACCAGCTTTCAAAAATGAACTACGGAAAAGCAGCTGCTTCTGAAAAAACACCCTCCAAAAACAACCCTTTTGGTTGGGCTTTTGGCTTTTGGGGCCAAAAGCCAAAGCCAAAAGCCCAACAAAACAGGGCCAAAAGCCAAATATATGATCACCATGGTGCGGTGGTGCCTCACCCAGATATCAGTTGTGCCCGTGGTGCATGGTGCTCCAGTGTTTGCCAAATTGAATGCTTAAGTCACCATTTTATGGTGATCATATATTTGGTGCATTACTGCCCGAGTGAATTGCGCTATGGGTTCTTAAACTTTTTTCCACTTTTCATCTTGGTCCATGAACTTTTTTTTCGCTCATCTGAGTCCATGAACTTTCACTACGTAAAAAACGTTTTTTAGCAACGGGACAAATTTTTTGCAGGGGCGGCTGGTGATAGAGCCGCCCCTACAAATGGTTGTCAAATGAGCCGCCCTTACAAATGGATTTGTAAGGGCGGTCGGTGTTATCAGCCGCCCCTACAAATGGCCCGATTTGTAGGGGCGGCTAGATATCCAGTCACCCCTACAAATTGATTTGTAGGGGCGGCTCAATATCCAGCCGCCCCTATAAATCGATATGTAGGGGCGGCTCAATATCCAGCCGCCTCTACAAATGGACACCGAATATTAAAAAGTAAGCACTAAAATTCAAATTTTGTAAACGACCTCGGATGAAGAAACAATCAAAATAAAAGTTGTAGATCTCGAAAAGTTATGAAACTTCGTTGTTGACAACTTTTTCAGTTGAGATCATTTACTACTTGAAAATACTGTTCGAAATTATTGTTCCCGTTTTGTCCTCTAATTCGGAGCCAATTCTTAAAACTGATCTAGTTTTCGCATATGAACTCCGTTTTCGACGTTCTATATATGCAAATCGATCAGAAAAAAAATTCGGATCCGTCCATCCCCCACTTAACCATGGTTCGGAAATTTTAGATTGGTCAAAAAGTGGTCACAAGATCATGTTTTCGCGGTCACAAGGTTTTTGTCGATTTTGACCAAGTTTTCTGAAAATTCCACAGGTCACGTCTTTCACTTGTTTCAGCTCATATTTTCTGTGGTTACTTCTTTTGTGCTCCTAAGTAAAGGAAAAATATCAAAAAAAAAAAAAGAAAAAGTCGAAATTTTCCAAAAAAAACAACGATAGCCCAAAAAAATATAAAAAAAGAGAGGGGCAAAAGAGGAACAATATCTAGAGGAGCACATAGAGAAGGCCAAACGTTATTTTGGAACACTAATTGATTTCAGATGAAAAAATCATGAACATAGAAGTTGCAGAACTTATCAAGATCTACAAGTTTTATTTTGTTCATTTCTTCATCCGATAAAGTGGTAATAACATTGTTCACAAAATTTACATATCTCTCTTATAGTTTCATAAACAATAAGAGGGATATGTAACATTTGTGAACAATGTTACTACCACTATGTCGGATGAATAAATGATCAAAATAGAAGTTGTAGATCTCGAAAAGTTATGAAACTCTATAGTTGACACCTTTTTAATTTGAAATCATCTTGTCAAGGAAAATTACGTTTGAATTTCTAAAATTTAAAATTTAAATTTTGTAAACGACCTTGGATGGAGAAACAACCAAAATAAAAGTTGTAGATCTCAAAAAGTTATGAAACTTTGTAGTTGACAACTTTTTGATTTGAAATCATCTTGTCAAGAAAAACTACGTTTGAATTTTTAAAAATTTAAAATTTGAATTTTTTAAACGACCTCGGATGGACAAACAGTAAAAATAAAAGTTGTAGATCTTGAAAAGTTATGAAACTTTGTACTTGATAACTTTCTCATTTGAAACCATCTTGTCATGGAAAACTACGTTCGAATTTCTATTATTTGAAATTCAAATTTTATAAGTGACCTCGGATGGAGAAACTACCAAAATGAAAGTTGTAGATCTTGAAAAGTTATAAAACTTTGTAGTTGACAACTTTTTCATTTGAATTAGTTTAGGGCCTCAAACAATCAATTTATGCTCAATTTTGTATAATACATGTTGAATCAAAATGGATTGTGGACACAAGTGAATGTGAGGTATAGTGGTAGAGGAGATGGCGTGCGAGAGAGAGGTCACCGGTTCGAATCCCGGCCGACGCAAAGTGTGCATAAATCGTGAAAAAATGCTACAACCATAGAGTGAGGGTGTGTGTGGCTGCCGACGGGGACCTCCTCGGTTAAAAAAAATTGCTATTTTTTTGCCCCTTTTCTGTGGTTTCTGGAAAATCATTTGTAGGGGCGGCTCAATATCCAGCCGCACCTACAAATCGGATTTGTAGGGGCGGCTGATAACACCAGCCGCCCCTACAAATCGATTTGTAGGGGCGACCTGGGAACCGCCCCTACAAATCAGTTATTTTTAGCCACCCTTTCATAGGGGCGGCTGGCAAAACTGCCCCTATAAATAGTCTTAAGTCGCCCCTAAAAATACTTTTTGGCGTAGTGTTTGTCTAGGTCCTAGCCGCCATCCGAAGCAGGCCACGTAGGACTATGCTGCCTATGTGGCCACTAATGTGGCGCCACGTGCTCTTTTTTTATTTCATAATCTAGCTGAAATTTTGAGAAATTGTATAAAATTATAGAAAAATCCTAAAAATGGAAATCCAATTTTGTTAGACTCCACATGAGTAGATCTATGTAATAGATATATAATATGATATGCTTTATTTTAAAAATTTTGTTGTAGTTGTAGATCTTTGTAGATCTATGTGTTTCTGCGTTTAATTCATAACTGCACCTCATGTGCTCCAATTGTGGTGAAATTCTTATGTTAAGCTCTTCATTGTATGCTTGAGCTATGGCAGAAATTTCAGCTTCACTGGAGCATGTATGACTGAGTTATTTATTTAATGCTTGTTTAATAGTTAATGACTATTTAAAACATGCCCATTATTATTTGATGGTTTACCGAACATTTAATTTGAAGCTGAGATTTTTATGGGTGATAGATTGTAACAAAGCATTGCTACTATAAAAATATTTCATGCCCATAATTAGTAATTAATTACTACAATAAAAATGAGTTTTAATTGCAAGAACGCACGTGATGCAAAGATAAATCTAAAGCTCAACATTTTCTATGACACCATGGTGATCTTAAGTGTTCACAATGCATAACAACATCAAAAGGAAATGGAACCACATTTTCCATTTTTACACCTTGTAAACAATTTATTAACTATTAAATAAGCATAAACCTAGGTAAAGTAATAACTCGATCAGCCATACATGCTCCACTGAAGCTGAAATTTTTAGCATAGCTCAAGCATACAATGAGTAGCCTACCATAAGCATTTCACCACAATTGGAGTATAGGAGGTGCAGTTATGAATTAAACATAGAACACATAGATCTACAGCTACAACAAAATTTTTAAACTAAAACATGTCATATTATATATCTATTGCATAGTTCTACTCATGTGGCTAAATTTTCCGTTTTATGATTTTTCTATGATTTTATTCAATTTTCAAAGTTTCAGCCAATTTATGAAATAGAAAAAAGAGGGCTACGAAAAATGGAAAATGTGGCCACAGTTTTTTTGGCAATTTTTCAAAGTTTCAGCTAGTTTATTAAATTGTTTCAGTCAGTTTATGAAACAAATTTAATTATGTGCTTATATATTGACACACATCTGCTATGAACATTTATCCATGGCCACCATTAATTTTTTTAAACAAATGGCCACCACTAAATTCGTAGTAATGTTTAAGGATGTATTGTCTACTGTCTTTGACAAATGCATGACATTATTAGGCTATGTTATCTATCCAAATCAGCAAACTACATACTCACTACTGAGAAGGTTACATTTCAAAACCCATATGGTTGCTAACTGTTCAAGAAATAAAGTTTGGAAACAACACAATATCAGCAAAACATGTGCCGCCACGCATGTGAATGCTGCATGATTGCATGAACTGACAAATAGTCATCATGATTTTAAAGGAAAATCTATATATTACAAGGGGCCAAATCTGCCAGTGCTTTGGTGCATCTGCTGGCAGGGCATCATTGTGGTGGTTGTCTCGTTGTCCCTTCTATAGATGGTTGTTTCTATTTAGTATGCAGTGTTGTTATTGTACATTGCTTCTTCTCAATTAATAGAAGAAACCTGACTTTTTGAAAAAAAAAAACAAGGCCCAAGGGTGTGTCCACTAGGCAGGCAATTATACTACACCATTGGTGTATGGGGTGAAGAGTATGTGTATGTGGTGGGATTGAGAGACACCAGGACTCTTAGCTGCACTAATAGGTAGGACGACTGAGGTCCAGCCAACAAAACCAACGCCGCAGAGCTTTAGGGCATATGTTGTGGCTTGAGCTCTAGCACTATTCACGTACTGTAGTAGGAGCTAAGAAACTAGAGAAAATTCCCTCTGTAAAGCTATGAAAACTTCCTCTTCCTCCTATAGCATGGAAATTTTTTTCTTCCCTATCTAGTACAGATTCAAGTTTTTGATCCCTATCTAGCATTTCCATCAGGTTTTAGAGTACATTCTGCTAGGATTCCATTAAGTATATTTTTGGGACCAAAATACCCTTATGCTGGCAGAGTTCTACCTTAGAAAATCATATATTTTTCATACAACGTCATATGAAGATGATTTTTATATGAAAATTGTAGTTCTCGATAGGATCTACAACTTTCTAGTTTCTAGGTTTTTCATTTAAGGTCATTCATTGACATACTAAAATAATAATATAAATTTTCAGCACATATTAATCCGGTACTTGGGCTTGTTACCTTAGAAAAAAATCATATCTTTCTTGTATGACATCATGTAAAGATACTTTTTATATGAAAATCATAACTCTTGGTGAGTTCTATAACAATTTTTAGTTTTGGGTTTTTCAATTTGAGGTCATTTAAATGCTTAAAAAATAATATAAATTTTCAACAGCACATTAACCGCGTCACCAAACTTGTCTGCTTAGAAAAATCAGTTCTCTCTTCTATTGTGTTAGTTAAAGATACTTTTTATATGAAAGTTGTAGCCCTTGATAGGACCTACAACTTTACAGTTTTGAGTTTTTTATTTAAAATAATGTATATTTTAAAAAAATCTATAAACTTTTATCACCATTTTAATCATGTAACGATGCTTGCAACAAGCCCCGGTGTGGAGAATATTAATATGCTGTTGAAACTTTACATTATTTTTTATCATCTTAATGACCCAACATAAAAAATTTCAAAACTAAAAAAATGTAATTGGTCATACACACAAACATAATGAACAGAAATGCTCGATAGGGAACAAAAACTTGAATGAGTGCCAGATAAGGAAGAAAACTGGCTTCACCTGCTCGCTCTGTTCTCCGGTTCAATTTGGGTGGAGCTCGAGCCACAATTGTAGGTCTACAGTGTGCCAATGATAGGAGAGTAGTTGAAGCTGGAGCACCGAGAAGCTGAGAGGGTAAGACGCCTGGTCCACTGCCACATCACCACGTCCGGTGACGATGTTGGGTTCCCTTCAGCTCACCGTAAAGCTTGGTTGATTTGGCAAGATCAGTTTGCTCTAAATCAGAAGCAAGCACTACATAAAAAATGTTTTTTGAGCAACCGGACGAATTTTGTGTAGGGACGGCTGGTGATAGAGCCGCCCCTACAAATGGTTGTCAAATGAGCCGTCCTTACAAATAAATTTGTAGGGGCGGTCGGTGTTATCAGCCGCCCCTACAAATGGCCCGATTTGTAGAGGCGGCTGGATATCCAGCCGCCCCTATCCAGCCGCCTCTATAAATTGATTTGTAGCGGTGGCTCAACAATGAAGTGCCTCTACAAATGGACGCCGAATATTAAAAAGTAAGCACTAAAATTCAAATTTTGTAAACGACCTCGGATGAAGAAACAACCAAAATGAAAGTTGTAGATCTCGAAAAGTTATAAAACTTTGTAGTTGACAACTTTTTTAGTTGAGATCATTTACTACTTGAAAATACTGTTTTGTGCACATTGTTCCCGTTTTGTCCTCTAATTCGGAGCTAATTCTTAAAACTAGTCTAGTTTTCGCATACGAACTCCGATTTCGACGTTCCATATATCAAAATCGATCAGAAAAAAATTTCAGATCCGTCCATCCCCTGCCTTGTCGGGGTCGGAGAATTTTAGATTGGTCAAAAAGTGGTTACAAGATCCTCTTTTCGTGGTCACAAGCTTTTTGTCGATTTTGAGCACGTTTTCTGAAATTTCCACAGGCCACGTCTTTCACTTGTTTGAGCTCATATTTTCTATGGTTACTTCTTTTGTGCTCCTAAGTGAAGGAAAAATATCAAAAAAATAAAAAAGGTCAAAATTTCCAAAAAAAAAACAACGACAACCCAAAAAATATAAAAAAAGAGAGGGGCAAAAGAGGAACAATATCTAGAGGAGCACATAGAGAAGGTCAAACGTTATTTTGGAACACTAATTGATTTCAGATGAAAAAAATCAAGAACATAGAAGTTGCAGAACTTATCAAGATCTACAAGTTTTATTTTGGTCATTTCTTCATCGGATAAAGTGGTAATAACATTGTTCATAAAATTTACATATCTCTCTTATAGTTTCATAAACAATAAGAGGGATATGTAACATTTGTAAATAATGTTACTACCACTATGTCAAATGAATAAATAATCAAAATAGAAGTTGTAGATCTCGGAAAGTTATGAAACTCTATAGTTGACAACTTTTTAATTTAAAATCATCTTGTCAAGAAAAATTACGTTTGAATTTCTAAAATTTGAAATTTAAATTTTGTAAACGACCTCGGATGGAGAAACAACCAAAATAAAAGTTGTAGATCTCGATAAGTTTTGAAACTTTGTAGTTGACAACTTTTTGATTTGAAATCATCTTGTCAAGAAAAACTACGTTTGAATTTCCAAAAATTTGAAATTTGAATTTTTTAAATGACTTCGGATGGACAAACAGTAAAAATGAAAGTTGTAGATCTTGAAAAGTTATGAAACTTTGTAGTTGACAACTTTCTCATTTGAAATGTTCTTGTCATGGAAAACTACGTTCGAATTTCTATTATTTGAAATTCAAATTTTATAATTGACCTCGGATGGAGAAACTACCAAAATAAAAGTTGTAGATCTCGAAAAGTTATAAAACTTTATAGTTGACAACTTTTTCATTTGAATTAGTTTAGGACCTCAAACAATCAATTTATGCTCAGTTTAGTTAATACATGGGGAATCAAAATGGATTGTGGACACAAGTGAATGTGAGGTGCAGTGGTAGAGGAGATGGCGTGCGAGAGAGAGGTCGCCGGTTCGAATCCCGGCCGACGCAAAGTGTGCAAAAATGCCGGGACGCAAAGTGTGTAAAAATCGTGAAAAAATGCTGCAACCATAGAGTGAGGGTGTGTGTTGCTACCGGTGGGGACCTCCTTGGTTAATTTTTTTTTTGTTTCTGAAAATTGATTTGTAGGGGCGACTCAATATCCAGCCGCCCCTACAAATCAGTGATTTTTAGCCACCTTTTCATAGGAGCGGCTGGCAAAACCGCCCCTACAGAGGGTTACCAGCCGTCCCTAAAAACCTTTTTCTACGTAGTGAAGAGTTAAAGAAAATTAGGAGTCTGGCCGAGGGAGAATAAGGAAAAATAAAGCCACCAGCAAAATTTAGTAACGCCTGGTCTTGCTTAACATTGCCTTCTTCATCAATGTGAGCCAATCTATGCAAAATACTGAGTACCCTGGTATAGGAGCCTAAGCATGTGAAAATTTGTAAAACTGCAGTAGCTAGGAAGTCAATAGATGCCTTTAACTTCTAGCTATGATCTTATATCATTTTATTGTCCAGGCCTTGTGCACATGCGCGATTAAGGCATGGATCAATTAGCTGCTAATAATTAGTTACACAACCAGAATATTAAATTTCTCCTAATGAGGTGGGGTTCTCCTAGTGTTTTAGCATTTAAAATTTAGTATTTTTCATACTAAATGCCTCCTAGTGAGATTTTTATGTGCTATGACTAGTGGTATTGTTTTGTTACTACTTAAAAACACTAGGAGAATTCCACCATTTTGGTAGTGTTAGTTAGCTAATAGTTCATAGCTAATATTAGTTGCTATTAGCTAATTTGGTCTAACTAGCGAAATAGTTGTTAGTTGGGTATTCAACTAACAGCTTAACTTGTTTGCATCCAAGGAGCTAATTATTAGTATCTAACTATTAGCTCTATGGATCAAACACAACTTAAGCTAGGCATAGAATGCATTATGCTTGTGTTCTCTCATAAAAGAATTTTAAGGGAGAAAGTACTAAAATATTTTATGGCATGTACTTCATAATATCAAGGTATGTATATTTTTCATATAATATACTCAAGAGTGGATAGTCTAATTGACATGTGGGGAGCTGTGTGAGGAGACCGTAGGAGCGGAGGTGCACTGTTACCGGCAAGCTTGCTGTATAATACTTTTTAGGGATACTTGCTGGATAACATTATTGGGATGGAAGGAAGAAGTTTTGTGATTAATGGAAGGGAGGAATGAGAAGTAAAGGAAGGTAGATGACCACGTTATTTTCTATGTTACACAACTATAGTCCAGAATGCTGGTTACGTGCATGTTTTTTTTATAGAATCTATGTGCATTTGATGTCGCAGCTTCGTGCCGGCCGGGCCAGGACCACCAATTATCTTGGCCCTTATAAAAGGCACACAAGTAGCATTTTACCTGCCATTCATTCTTTGACAAAAGGAAACACACATGAGAGAGAGTGTGTTTGTGTGCTTGTGTGTCCGCGAGAAAGCACCCATAAGTTACATAGCCATGTGGGATTTGGAGGCATCAAGATATTTGGCTATGCTCAGGGCTAGATGGTGCTCACAATGTAGTCCAGTATCTCATCTTGAACTGTTCAGGGTGGTAGAAGCTGTCCGATGCAAGAAAGCTTTCTAGTCTCAAGTTGGTTTTGTGATGGCCGAGTCCAAAGGGACCTCACCCATATTGTGGTTGATTGCACTGAACAGACGAAGAGAGAGTGTAATCAAGTAGCAAGAGATTTAATTTTGCTAGCCACAGTACAAGAGGTTTGCATTCTGTTAGGCAAGCACCTGCCTGTGTTTCGCAAAGCTGGGGTTATTACAATCATTTTCCAAACACAGGCAAGCTTTGCAAATTTACCCAGCATTTCCATTCACTTACCAAATAAGATACTGTAATTCTCTTGCACCGGGTACGTAGCTATTGTCCTAAGCGGCATCTCGTTCACATACCTAACTAATTAATATGGTACCGCAATCTATCAGTCTTGAAAATCCGAGGAGAAGACGTCGATCCCTAAATGGAAGTAATCATTTTTTGGGAAAAATTTACTGAATCAATAAGACTTAAGAAATAAGTTAAAAATATCGTCCCACGTTATTAGCTGATTGCTCAATGCATACTTTCCGGATGACAAAAAAGGAAGCAGCCTATTTTTTTTCCTAAAAGAAAGCAGTTATTTGTAATCAATTTCTCTGGGACCATTTGGATCAACTGTATTATAGATTATTAAAAGGTAGCTTGAAAGTTATGAAAACTACATTGTGGCAAGTGAATAGAAATGGTGGGTAATTTTTAGTGAACTCCAATATATAGTCAATTTGGTCCTTTTAATGAATAAAATACTACAAATTCAACAAAAGATGGCCAGGAATTGTGACAAACTCTAATAGAAACTGTTAAAAGTAGGGTAACACCAGTGCTATGGTTGAAGGAACCAAAACTGCACGATTGGGGGAAAATGGAAAAAAAAATCAGAGTGCGCCATCGATGCTAGGGGTTGTCGGTTTGCACCTGTGGACGATGATGTTCCACCATTTTTAGTTGCAAAAAATAGAGTAAGTTTATTATGGGGGCATCTATCCTTGTTGTTCCTTGTACCATTGCTCGTGTCCTAGTGTGTAGTGAGGGAAAAGTGATATATATGGCCCTTATGCTATTTTAGAATCTATGTTTTTAATAGCACATCTTGTTAGACGAGGAAAAACAAAAACGGGCTTACAAACAAAACTCAAAGAGGGAAAAGAAGAAGAAAAATGGTGACCTCAGCCAGGGTCGTAGGATATACTGAACGGATATATCCTACGACCCCGGCTAAAGCGCCCACCACCAACTAATTAAAGGAATATAAAAAAAGCAACCATCAATTTTCCTAAGTGTCAAATTAAAAAAAGCAATCGTTTCCTTCCTAAGTCAATCTTCCCAAACTAAAGGAAAACTGGCTAAAGTGCCCACCACCAACTCCCGCAAGGGTCGACGAAACGACTGGACGCCGGCTAACTGTAGTGTCCGCATTATGCATTACCAAGTTGTATTGTGTGATGTCATCCTTACATAGGCTCGCGACTTTCATTGGGCGTCTCGTTTTCTATTGAAAAGTTTTTCTATTATGCTCCTAAATATGGCACCAGAAATAGATTATAATTATGTCAAGAAAACATTTTTTCTTGGTTTGCCAAAGGTAGCTTTGTATCTCCTTTTGTAACTATAGATGGAGGCTCTTTGATTTATGTTCTGAATGTGGGGGATATGACACCAAGTCTATATTATTGCCCAAGTTTCCTTGTGTAAATACAGTCTTTAGAGAAGGGAATGTTGGGTGCTCACATTGGGGTTCATGGTGGCCAGGTTGAAGCCGACAGCAGCAGCAACAAGAGACATTGGTAATGCTGCTGCATACACGGAACAGCAGGGCTAGCAGTTACTATGGCATCAATATCTCAGCCACTATGGAACCTATGGACAAACCAACTTATAGAGATACACGTGCAAAGATAAAAGAGGCATGTGATGGTTGAAGGGTATGAGCATTGGGCTGCTGGACTAACGGGGGAACGTCATTACCAACCTGAGCAGCACAACTGCCGGCCGCTTGGACAGCAGGGATAGCTTTCACGAAGGGTTTTGTGAATTTTGATGCATTTTTCGAGAAGCAAAACAATGCCAAGTTTGATTTGAAGTAAATAAGAAATACGGTAGCACTAACGCCCGTACGTCCAGATGGACCCACGCCAACGTCTCCTGCACGCATAGGCGGCGCCCACCTCGCCACTCTCGCACACTTCCCTGCTTCCCGCGCCCCTCCACGCCTGCTGTGCCACTCCCCTCCATGCACAGTACCCCCAGCAGCTGCAGCAGCCAACTACGGCAAGTGGCTCACATTGCAACATGCACAACACCCCGATATACTTTTGAAATATTCAAATGAAACAATTGCAACATACGTACGAAACAGCTGAAACATTCGCGTCTGAAACACATACAAAAACATATGAAAACACTTGAAAAACAATTGCAAACATATGCAACATCCCGATAAAACACTTGCAACACGTGTGAAACATATGCAACATGGAGATAAACACACTTACAACATACATCTGAAAAAAAAACAGATGAAACATTGAGAACAAACACTTGCAACATACGTGTACAATTATTACAACATATGCAACATCCCGATCTATATTTGCAATATCCGCATGAAAACACTTGAAGAAACATAGATATCTGAAACACTTGAAACATGGGTTGTAACATGGGGGTGCCCAGGGCAGGCGATTTTAGCTATCGGGGGTTGGAGTCGGCGCCGCATGAGCACCACCACCACCTCGCTAGTAGCACCGGGCTTGGCTCAGCTGGGCGGGCGGCACGCGTGACAGCGCGGAGCGAGCGGCATGGGATGGGCGCGCGGCAGTTGCAAGGCGGAGTGGGCGCGTGGCGTCCGGATGGGGAGGCTGTGGCTGGAGAAGGCCGATGCGTTGGAAAAGGCCAGCGGTGGATGCGCCCACGGCGGTCGCATGAGTGCGGCAGTGGGGGAAGGAAATGTTGCTATGTTTTATTATTTTTTGAAGAAACCTTGTCGTACTGAAGGTGAAGTGGAGGAGGACTGTTGGGCTTGATCGTTGGGTAGGCTCGGGAACGACTCGTCCGGACTGAACACGCCTAGACGGACGCTCGTGTGCCAGCATTATCGTAAGAAATACTGATCTTTATGATATGGAATAAGTACTGTTAGATTAATAATATAATATATTTTTATAGTGAATCTATTGGAAGAACAAAAATATTGATACTATTTTTTTATAAATCTAGAAAAATTAGATGTGCATTTTTTTTTAATGCGGAGTACTACAAAATTATGGTAAGCTGAGGGTGTTATAACAGCCAAGCCAAACTCTTCTGTGAACTCAAAGGCCATGACCCAACCAAACCTCACCTGCACACCACTTGTCTTGACACCACACAAGAATTGCATCACAGGATGCCTCCACCTTCTTCCTCCCGTCATCACTCCACGCCAAGACCTCCTCTCGTCGTCTCTTACAAATGCCAAGCCCATGCCCTTCCTCCTACTCACGACCAACGCCGGCCAAGAAGCCACCAACAACCAGCAGCAGCTCAGGATGGGCGACGCGCCCATCGCCGTCGTGAATGAGGCTGAGGAGGAGCACATCTTCCGGAGCCGGTTCCCACCCGTGGACCTGCCGGACGACGTCACCGTGCCGGAGTTCGTGCTGGCGGGCGCCGAGGCCTACGCGGACAATGTGGCGCTCGTGGAGGCCGCGCCGGGGGGCCGGTCCTACACCTACGGCGAGGTGGTCCGGGACGTGGCGCGGTTCGCCCGGGCGCTGCGGTCCGTGGGCATCCGCAAGGGCCACGTAGTGGTGGTCGCGCTGCCGAACCTCGCGGTGTACCCCGTGGTGAGCCTCGGGATCATGTCGGCGGGCGCGGTCTTCTCCGGCGTGAACCCGCGCGCCATCGCTGCAGAGATCAAGAAGCAGGTGGAGGACTCAGAGGCCAAGCTCGTGGTCACCAACGAGGTGGCCTACGACAAGGTGAAGGACGCGGGCGTGCCGGTGATCAGCATCGGGGACGACATGGAGCGCCTCCCCGGCGCGATCAGCTGGGACGAGCTCCTCGCCGCCGCGGACCGCGCGGGCGCGCCGGTGGTGGCGCTGGACCCGGTGCAGCAGTCCGACCTGTGCGCGCTCCCCTACTCGTCCGGCACGACGGGGGTGTCCAAGGGCGTGATGCTGAGCCACCGGAACCTGGTCTCCAACCTCTGCTCCTCCATGTTCGCCGTCGGGGAGGAGCTGGTCGGGCAGGTGGTCACCCTGGGGCTCATGCCCTTCTTCCACATCTACGGCATCACCGGCATCTGCTGCTCCACGCTCCGGCACAAGGGCACGGTGGTGGTGATGGACCGCTTCGACCTGCGCACGTTCCTGGGCGCGCTGGTGACGCACCGAGTGATGTTCGCGCCCATCGTGCCGCCCGTGATGCTGGCCATGGTGAAGAGCCCCGTGGCCGACGAGTTCGACCTCTCCGACCTCGCCCTCAAGTCCGTCATGACCGCCGCCGCGCCGCTCGCGCCAGACCTGCTCGCGGCGTTCGAGAAGAAGTTCCCGGGCGTGCAGGTGGAGGAGGCGTACGGGCTCACGGAGCACAGCTGCATCACGCTGACGCACGCCGCCGGCGACGACCCGTGGCAGCAGGGGCCCGTCCAGATCGCCAAGAAGAACTCGGTGGGGTTCATCCTGCCCAACCTGGAGGTGAAGTTCGTGGACCCCGACACGGGTCGGTCGCTGCCCAAGAACACGCCCGGGGAGATCTGCGTCCGGAGCCAGGCCGTGATGCAGGGCTACTACAGGAAGAAGGAGGAGACGGAGCGCACCATCGACGCCAAGGGCTGGCTCCACACCGGCGACGTCGGCTACATCGACGACGACGGCGACGTGTTCATCGTCGACCGGATCAAGGAGCTGATCAAGTACAAGGGCTTCCAGGTTGCTCCTGCCGAGCTGGAGGCCATTCTCCTGTCCCACCCGTCAGTGGAAGACGCGGCCGTCTTCGGGTAAGCTGACCGATTGCAGTTCACAACGCACTAGACAGAGACTTGACCGCCGTGCTTGTGCTGCGTCATGCCATGCAGCCTGCCGGACGAGGAGGCCGGCGAGGTCCCGGTGTCGTGCGTGGTGCTGCGGCGCGGCTCGTCGGAGAGCGAGGCTGACATCATGGCTTACGTGGCGGGCCGCGTGGCGTCGTACAAGAAGCTCCGGCAGCTGCAGTTCGTGTACGTCATCCCCAAGTCGGTTTCCGGCAAGATCCTGCGGCGGCAGCTTAGGGACGAGTTCGTCAACAGGACCAAAACGGCAGCAGCCTAGGCACGAAGACAGGCAGGCTAGACAGTCCAATATGCCAGTAACTTGCATACGTCATTCAAACGAGTACATGCCTCAATATGCTTGTTTATACCGTTTGCCGAAACCGCGTGATGCAACGACAATAGATGGGTTGTTTTGGGCTTTTGGCCACATTGGTAGTGCTCCTAGAAAAAATGAATCCTGTTTCTCAAAAAAGTAAAAAAAAAAGAGTCCTTTTCCACCATTATAAAAGTTCAAAATTCCTTATGAGCCATAAAAAAAAGTTTTTCGGTCTTCAGTGACATTACTCCAAACTTTTTTGCCATGCATGCCACTCGAATCCGCGTCCAAGCTAGTGTTCTCTGGTGTAAGGTGTGGGGACGATGAGGAGATGGCCAAGAGCTGTGCGGGCAAGTTCCGCCCCAACGACCGGGAGCACGCGCGGGGGAGCGCAAACCCGCAAGCCCAGCATTGTAGGAGAGCTCCTCTCCTGAGTAGTCACTACCCCAGATCTTAACACCACTGCTGGTTCAAAAAATCCCTTTACTGTCGGATTTTAAACAGGCAGTGATGTGGGATTGACATCACTGAACTGGCAGTGATGTGGTTTTTAGGAAAACCAAAAAATTCATTGAAAAAATAGGGAAATTCATTGAAATGAGTATTTAGGACCCTAAACGAATTCAAATGAAAAAGTTGTTAACTACAAAGTTTTATAACTTTTCGAGATCTACAACTTTTAGTTTGGTAGTTTCTCCAATCGAGGTCGTTTACAAAATTTAAATTTCAAATTTGAGAAATTCAAACATAGTTTTCCATGACAAGATGATTTCAAATCCAAAAGTTATCAACTACAAAGTTTCATAACTTTTTGAGATCTACAAATTTTGTTTTTGTTGTTTGTCCATCCGAGGTCATTTAAAAATTTAAATTTCAATTTTTTTGAAATTCAAACGTAGTTTTCCTTGAGAAGATGGTTTCAAATCAAAAAGTGGTTGTGGGGGGATTAACCCCTATACCCTTACGGCTAGGCTTGGGCCGGCCCGGATCAGTGGGTCCGGTCCACCAAAAGACGACGCGCGGCCCCGCTGACCTGTTCGGAGTCCCGCGCAAGGAGTCAAGGCAGATTTGACGATCAAGCAAGATCCTGGTCGGTTAGAATAGGAATCCTTATCCGGCCACATATGGCAATTGTCTGGCTAGGATTTGTTTCCAGATCTGTAACCCTGCCCCCCGGACTATATAAGGCGGGCAGAGGACCCCTATAAAAAATATCTCTCATTGACATACAGCAATACAATCAGACGCAGGACGTAGGTATTACGCCTTCTTGGCGGCCGAACCTAGAGAAAACCTCGTGTCTGTCTTGCGTCACCGTCTTGTTTGTGGCTTGCGCATCTGTCTGCCGATAATCTACTACCTTGGGCATACCCCTAGGTAGACTGCCGACCATATTTCGTCGACAGTGGCACGCCAGGTAGGGGGTGTGCGTACTGCTCTCCAAGCAAACAAGATGGTCATCATCTCCGGCTCCATGGCTACGCCGAACGGCCTCACGTTCACCGTCGGCCAGATCACCTGGACCACTGGCTCCGATGACTTCATCGCCACGACCACGGAGGAGGCGTGGATTCAGTCTGCGCCGACCACTGCTTTACCTGCATCGGCTATGGCTCCGACCACGGTGGATACGGCTCCGACCACGACGGACACGGCTCCGATCACGATGGATCTGGCTCCGATCATGGTACATCTGGCTCCTACCACGCCTACATCATCTTCAGCCACGCCGACAACCCGTCGTCCGCTCCCCCGCTACAAAGGGAAGCAGATCGACAACACCGACCTGCTCGACTCTATCGATCGGGTCGGCACCAAACTCACTGAAACCCTAGCTCTGGTAAGTATGATTCAAAGTCAACCTAATAAGCAGGAAACCGCTCCCCACAACAGATCTACCCGACCAACTCGGACCAGTCATCCTGCACGACTTGGTACAGATCTCGTGGTCATATCTACTCCTGAAGGGCGCTCCGCTCGTCGCCGGCCAGCCTTCGCGACGGGTCTCTGGCTCTCCGAGTACAAAGCCTCGACAGAGAACTACCAGGCCCAGCCCTATGGCCTACGAAACGCTGCCTCCAACTACGCGTATAACCTACAACGCCGCTTGGATCTGTGTTTTGTGCACCGACCTCGGCCGAAGCCACGCAACTTCGTCAACATGATCCGAATTGAAGATTATTAAGAAGGATCCGTCCACACAGTCCAAGAGGGCGACTCTAGCTCCTCGTCTAGCATCGCATCTAATGCATTTGTCCACACCGAGCTTCAGCATCACAAAGATGAAGGCGTCAAATACGATCTGGATATCCCAGACCACGCCCCGGGGTTCCCATAATTCCCATCTTTCCCGCCGAGGCGAGGGGATTTGATCCATGTTGTCAGCAATGACAAACCGCCAGCAGTTGGTGAAATAGAACAAAAAAGGACTGCACACGAAGCACGCAATATTGACCGGTTTAATCGCCGGCAAATCGAAGCCGAAGCAGACCAGGAGGCACGACGCATAAGGGTCCAGCCATGTGACCTTAACAATGCTTTCGACAGGGTGGGGGACAAACAAGTCTTTAGGACTCCAAGCGCCAACGTAGCCGTCGCCATGGCGACAATGCAATGGCTACCCAACACCCCGGAAACCCAAGCAGTTCGCGATGAAATACAAGCCTATCTGTCGGCTGCTATGGCCTAGACCACAGAGATTGTAAATCAAGCCCGGGCTCCATCTGTCTCAGTCGAGTCAAGCCACAGCCGCCAGTACCCAAGTCGCTCATAGCCACTCAACCAACGTGGCTCGTGCAACAACGACCCATCAGACAACCGTCAAGGAGGAAACAGTGGCCATGATGGTGGCTAGGACGACAACCGCCGCGACGTCCGGGACAATAACCATCGAGACAACCGCGACAATCGCCGCAATAACCACGGTCGCAGGGCTAATTCAGATGGCAATCGAGATCGTCGCGATGGCAATAACGATCTCTGCCATTACCTCGGTGGACGCGATTTGCGCGCTCGCATCAACCAAAGAGCCGACGATCGAGCATCCCATGAAAGTTATCGCCGTATGGAATATGACACTACCCACGGCCCACCAGGTTTGAAGCAGTTTACTCCACACCTTCGCCAAGTCATATGGCCCAAGAATTTCAAGCTCGAGAAACTTCAGAACTACGACGGCAAGGAAAACCCCGAATTATGGGTCATGCTCTACGAAACTATGTGCAGATCAGCCATGGCTGACGAGCACGTCATGTCTAACTATTTCCAAGTCACTGTTGGCCATGCAGGTCACCAATGGCTGGTCAGCTTACCGGTGAACTACTTTGACTCTTGGCAGGAGCTCAAGCAAGCCTTCATCGACAACTTCATTGCTACTTGTGAACAACCAGGCAACAAATACGATCTGCAATGGATTCAAGATCGAAAAGATGAGCCACTACGTGAGTACGTCCGGCGTTTCTCGGAGATGCGCATCAAGGTCCCATCAATCTCCAACAACAAGGCAATCGAGGCTTTCATCACTAGCCTCCGCTTCCACGACGCCCTAAGGGACAACCTCCTCCGCAAGAGACCTAAATCGGTCACAGCGCTCCTGGCCACCGCTAAGAAATATGCGGACGCCGACGACGCTAAAAAGATAATTATTGAAGAAGTAGCAAGGGTTCTACGCTACGACCACCCCCCACACCGCGATGACTACCGCGGCAACCGTGGTCGGAACGACAACTTTGACCGCCGCAACCAGCGCAACGACTCCCACGACCACCGCGACCAACATAATCAGCGGTGTAACCGCCGTGACGATTATAGGAGCAAGCATGCTCGGGAAGACGACGGTGAGGTCAACATCGTTAAAAAGGGTGGCGGACGTCGTAACTACGAAGACAACTACGCCAAAGCATTGAAAGGGCCCTGCCAGCTCCATCCAAAGTCAAACCATACCATGGAGAATTGCCGCGTTCTCAAGTCTATCTACACGTGTCAATAGGCTCCGGATACATCCGACAAGCCTAACGACGCAGGGGAACAGCGCAATGAGGATAACGACGACGACGATACAGACTCTCATCACAAGTACGTCAAGCCAACCGATCGCGTGCACACCATCATCGGAGGCAAAGTGTCCATCAAGACCAAATGAGAACGTAAGCTGCTTGCCCGCGCTTGCTTGAATGTGGCCAACACCGACAACCTCCTCACCGATCCACGGCTCCCTCCGTGGTCTCACCACGAAATCTCCTTCAGCAGAAAGGACCAATGGGCCGCAATACCAGAGCCAGGACGTTTTCCCCTGGTCCTCGATCCTTGTATCAACAAGGTTCAGTTCGACAGAGTACTGATCGACGACGGCAGCTCTATCGATATACTGTTTAAGAACAGTCTGCCCGCCCTGAAGATAGCTCAGGCGGAGCTCAAGCCATATGAGGCACAGTTCTGTGGTGTTCTCCCCGAACAGAGCTCTACACCTCTCGGGCAGATCACGCTACCTATGCAGTTTGGGACCCCGGACCACTTCTGCACCGACTACATCAACTTGTGATCGCTGACTTCGACGGCACCTACCATGCTATTCTTGGTCGATCGTCGCTCACCAAGTTCATGGCCATACCTCATTATAGGTATCTGGTGCTCAAGATGCCTACCGAGAAAGGAGTTCTAACCCTCTGAGGCAACGTATACGCAGCCTATACCTGCGAAGACGACAGTTTCAAGATAGCAGAGGCTCACGACCTCTCTATTTGCATGGCCGAGACCATGCTCGACGCCAAGAAGACCTCGACCGACCACCTGGAGATCCTGGAGCTCGAGGCTCCACGAAAGAACATCAAGTCCAAGGAGCACAAGGTGATCCAGCTGGTTGACGGTGATCCCAGCAAAATGTCCCTTATCGGGGCCAACCTAGATCCCAAATAGGAAGACGTGCTCGTCAGGTTCTTGAGGAGCAACGTGGATGTGTTCGCATGGAAACCTGCTGACATGCCCGGTGTACCTCGGAACTTGATCGAGCACTCCTTGAATGTCAACGGCAAGGCCAAACCTATCAAGCAGAAGCTACGACGGTTCGCTCGCGACAAAAAGGAGGCGATTAGGGTAGAAGTTACATGGCTTTTGGCAGCCGGATTTATCAAAGAAGTGTATCATCCGGAGTGGTTAGCCAACCCGGTTCTTGTACGCAAAAAGAATAATGAATGGAGAATGTGCGTTGATTACACTGATCTCAACAAACATTGCCCTAAGGACCCCTTCAGCTTACCTCGCATAGACGAGGTCGTAGATTCAACTGCCGGTTGCGAGTTGCTTTCCTTTCTCGATTGCTACTCTGGTTATCACCAGATCGCTCTCAAAAAGGACGACCAGATCAAGACATCTTTTATCACGCCTTTCGGCGCCTACTGCTACATGACCATGTCGTTTGGGCTAAAGAACACCAGGGCTACCTACCAACGCGCTATACAGGCCTGCCTCGAAGACGAGATAAAAGACGACCTCATCGAGGCTTACGTTGATGATATAGTTGTCAAAAGCAAGGAAGCACATACCCTTGTTGGCAACCTGGAACGCACCTTTGCAGCCCTTAACACATTCCAGTGGAAATTAAACCCAAAAAAGTGCATCTTTGGTGTTCCTTCTGGCATACTACTCAGCAACGTCATCAGTCATGACGGCATATGCCCTAACCCAGAGAAAGTCAAAGCTATCTTGGACATAAAGCCACCCAAAAAGGTGAAGGATGTTCAGAAGCTTACCGGATGCATGGCCGCCCTCAGCCGTTTCATATCAAGATTAGGCGAAAAAGGATTACCATTCTTTAAACTACTCAAAGCATCCAAAAAGTTTGAGTGGTCGGAGGAAGCAAACGTTGCCTTCACACAGCTGAAACAATACCTTACATCACCTCCGGTCATCACTGCTCCTAGAGAAGATGAAACACTCCTGCTTTACATTGCGGCTACTAATCGAGTGGTCTCTACGGCCATGGTGGTCGAGCGAGACGAGCCCGGCCACGTCTACAAGGTACAGCGGCCAATGTATTTCATTAGTGAGGTACTTAATGAGTCCAAGACTAGGTACCCACAGATTCAGAAGTTGATCTACGCCATACTAATAACATCCTGAAAGTTGAAACATTACTTCGATGGATACCGTGTGGTGGTCATGACTGAGTACCCTCTGCGAGACATCATTAGCAACAAGGATGCGAATAGGCGCATCGTTAAATGGGCAATGGAGCTATGCCCCTTCTCCTTGGAATTTGCAAGCCGTACTATAATCAAGTCTCAGGCACTCGTCGATTTCATCGTTGAGTGGACAGACTTAAGCACGCCTACCTCTCTAGGGCCCGACGAGTATTGGATGATGTACTTCGATGGCTCTCTCAACATTGATGGTGCGGTAGCAGGAGTCCTTTTCGTGTCACCATCCAAGGAGCAGCTCCGGTACGTCCTCAGGATTTATTTCCCAGCATCTAATAATGCCGCCGAGTACGAAGCATGCCTACATGGTTTGCGCATTGCGGTTGAGCTTGGCGTTAAATGTCTCTACGTCTATGGAGACTCTGCTCTGGTCATCAACCAACTCAACAAGGACTAGGACACGACCAGCAAAAAGATGGATGCATACTGCAAATCGATCAGAAAGCTGGAAGGCAGGTTCTATGGCATCGAGTACATACACGTGGTCCGGGACAAGAATCAAGCAGCGGATGCACTGTCAAAGTTAGGATCATCCCGAGCCAAAATCCCACATGGCATATTCGTCCAAGACCTGCTCACGCCTTCCATCGAAGGAGAAGATTCCACGACAGACAAGCATCCAGACCAGCAATTGGTGGCTACGGTTCCGGCGTCGAGCACCGCCGAAATGCCTCCGACCACTCATGAGCACGACTGGAGAATACCTTTCATCAAGTACCTAACAGATGGCAGTGGTTACACTAATTGGACAGACCACGAGCGCCTGATGCGTCACAGTAAGTAGTACCTACTCGTCGATGGCAAGTTATGGCGCAAAAACGCAAAGGAAGAAATCTTGATGAAGTGTATAACCCAGGAGGATGGCGAACACCTCCTGGACCAAATCCACTCTAGCTCCTACGGCAACCACGTGACCTCAAGAACGCTGGTCGGTAAGGCTTTCCGAGCAGGGTTCTATTGGCCGTCAGCAGTAGCCGACGTAGAGAAGCTAGTCCGCCACTGTGAGGGTTGCTAGTTCTTCACCAAGAGAATCCACGTACGAGCACATGAGATCCAGACAATACCAGCCTCTTGGCCCTTCGCATGCTGGGGACTAGATATGATCAGGCCCTTCAAACAGGCTCCTGAGAGATTTACATGCGTCTTTGTGTTGATCGACAAATTTTCTAAGTGGATAGAATACATGCCTCTGGTATAGGCATCCTCAGAAAAGGCTATCACGTTCCTCGACCAGGTCATCCACCGTTTAGGCATACCCAACAGCATCATCACCGATCTGGGTACTCAGTTCACCGGGAACGCTTTTTGGGACTTCTGCGATGAAAGGAGCATAGTAGTAAAATATGTCTTGGTGGCGCACCCTAGAGCTAGTGGACAAGTCGAGCGGGCAAATGGCATGATCTTGGACGCATTGAAGAAGAGGATGTATAGAGAAAATGACAAAGCTCCTGGAAGATGGCTCAAAGAATTACCAGCCGTGGTCTGGGTCCTCAGAACTCAGCCCAGTCGTAACACTGGCGTCTCACCGTACTTTATGGTTTATGATGCTGAGGCAGTCCTCCCAGCAGATATAGCTTTCAGGTCAGCACGGGTAGAGAACTTCGACGAAGGCATGGTCAATGAAGTACGGGAGCTGGAAGTGAATAGCGTAGAAGAGAAGCGACTCGATTCTTGTATACGTACAGCCAAATACCTTGTTGTTTTGCGCAGGTACTACAATAAGAACGTTAAAGAGCGATTCTTCATGGTCGGGGACCTGGTCCTGAAGTGGAAGACGAACCAGGCTGGCGTCCATAAACTCACAACCCCATGGGAGGGGCCCTTCATGATCAAGGAAGTCACACGACCAACGTCTTACAGGTTAGCTCACCTGGATGGAACAGACGTACCAAACTCGTGGCACATCGACAAGCTTAGGCATTTTTATGCTTGACCACTGAGATATGTACTCCTTTTGTACTTTCGATTTATTTCAATAAAGCTATTATGATTTCTCCGACCACTCTAATGTGTAACTTCGAATTTTATGGTTATTCTAACTTAGCCAGTAAAAAGCCAACCACCATTCATTCTACGGTTTTCGGAGCAGGCCCTGTCTCCGGTTCCTCCCAACACGTGCATGGGATCCACTCTCTACGTTACGGGTGATCGGCAGGTCCCCCTTAGTTTGACTTGTCCACGTCTATGTGTGCACAGGTCACGCACCTCACACTCCGACCACATGGCAAACTAGGGCCGCACAAACTTTTTAGGATGACGTGTCGAGCAAAATGGTACAACTAAACAGAACGTTAACATGTTCTCACTTAGTTACACCAACATGAGTTTCAAGTTTAAATACGTTTTATACAAAGCAAACAAGCTTATGATGATATATAGTTACGTTATTACAAGCTTGCCTGAAGAGGCCCAAGTTTACAATAACATAACTATGTCTTTCTTCTACAGCTCTAAGCCTATTCCATTGGCTGGTCGGGGCACGCGGCACCTACTGCTCGCTGCTTCCGATATCCTACTCGAGTCTCGGGGACTCTTGTGCTGGTCGAGCTGAAGGGGATGGCCCCGCCGATGCCTGGCTGGTCGAGACCGCAGGCTTCATCGTTTGGCTTGCAACTGATGGCGTTTCCAGCTGACTTATCGATGGCGTACCCTGTACAGGTGCTGTCCCACCTCCACACAGGTTAATGTCGCCAATTATCTTTGACGATAGGTCCAGCTAGGCCATCCAAAGCTCCTCAGCCTTGTCTAGATCTACCTCCTTCGGGTACCCAGCCTCTAGGCGCTTGAGATCGATCAGGGGGTAGTGGGCACGCACTATGCTTAGCACATGTGCACCCGTGTACTCACCTGCCTCCTTCACGAACTCTTGGAACTATCCCCATGCCTTTCTACATCTCTCGACCAGTCCGAGCTAGGGTGTCCTTGGCTCTTCCTCTATGAGCACTGGGTCGATAAGGTTGAGGACGGGCAAAATGCCAGTTGCCACTTCCTAGCACCAGTTCTTCCATGTGTCCCGATCCTCGGTGGTCTCTAGGCATCACGCCTTCCAGCCGTCATGATCTTTCATCACGGCTTCTAGATGTTTTTTGGCATTGACTTTTAAAACTTCAAACCGTACAATACATTAAAATGTAACGGCACGACAAGATAAGGCGGGCAACAGAATGAGAAAGGTGGTCTGAAACACTTACTTTTCAGTTTCTCCTTCATCTTGGTGGTGCGGTCCTAGAGTTGAGACTGGTTGCGGGTTACTTCGGCTTCTAAGTCTGCACTACAGCTATCACTACCAACAATGCAACAACACGTGTCATACACTTGTTGTGACAAAATGACAACTTACTTGTTTTTCCTGCTCTTTGTTACTGAGCTGGACGACCAGGTTCTGGTTTTGTGCCTCTTGCTCCGTCCTCTCCTGATCGGTGGCTTCAAGTTGGCGGCGCAATCGTTCCACCTCGACCGCCAGTTCTCTATTGTTTGCCATGATTCCATCAATCTGGTCGAAGCACCTTTTTTGGTACTTTGCGGTCTTCATCAAGTCCTGCATATAAACAAGCTAAGTCAGACAGTTTGACTAAATAGCAGGATCAAGTGGTCAAGCCAAACATACCTAGACTTCTGTCACCAGACGTTTTGCTGCTCGTTCAACTTTTAGGGTCTCTTCGACCTCTGGGATTTCCTCATGCATAACCCACTCATCGTTCTGCCAGTGCGACACATATACATGTTGTCGTTTGTCTTGGGGATGGCCCAGGATCTCTTCTACTTCATCCTCTTTGGCCTCTTGTTCAAGAGGTGGCGCTGGTATGGAGTCTATAGTCTCTGCGACCACTATGGCTTTCCCACGAGCCGTAGCATCAGCAAGCGTGCTCTGTGCCACCTCCGGCTACTGCTCCTCAGCTTGGTCTGGTCCCCTTGGCGTCGAAGTGTCCCCCTCAGTAGGGTTAGTGCTCAGAGCACTTGTACTTGGCTCGGCTCTCTTCTCAACCAGTTGCTCGGGGACTGTCGTCTAGCCGCTTGTCTGCTGAGGTGTCGGTGGATTTTCTTCCACAAGTTCCTCCACAGCTGGCGCTAGGCAGTTTTTTCCACCATTGCTGGTGAAGTCGTGCCGCACCCGGCTAGCTGGTCGGGATTTTCGGTGGACGCCGACCTAACATATCAGAGAAAAGTTTAGAAGACAATAGTATTCAATACAAATTGTAAGCTTACATCAAGGTTACAAATACTTACAGCTTGGAAGCACAGAATGACGTGGCGAAGGAGCGTCTCTTCGACCGCGCTTGCTCCACGTGCTCGGCGGGTTCCACCGGGTCTTTTTCCATGACCAATACTGGCGTCGGGGTTTGGTGCTTGACCCTTTCTCCGCTTGTCCTCTATGTTGTAGTGGTCGGTGATGCGATCCCTGCTGGCATAGAGGAGCCACCCTGCTCCATCGACTCCATTTGTCTCCTCCTCTTTCGAGGGACGAGTCAAAAGATGTCTGCATCCTCTGTTTCATCGTCTGAAAGGGGCAAGATGGCCTGACGACGTTTGTTGGCTGCCGGCCGCTTGCTAGCAACCCTAGCCGTTGCCTCCTCTCCAACCCCGAGTACGGCCCAGTCAACATCTTTGGCCCTGGCACTGGTCTGGGCGGTTGGGCCGGCAACTTGCAGCCAATCCACACCAGGGGGTGGAGACATGAACACTGCTGCCCTGTCACGAACATTACTCTAGGAAACATAAAGGCGACAACACAGTCAATTTTTGTTACAACATAACTTTACAGGTACGAGGAAGCATCATTTACCTTTGGGGGAGGTCGGGCCAGCTTGAAGGCGTGCTCGATGTCGCTTAACCTAACATAATTGGGATCAACTAAGTTGAATAGCTCCCCAATCCTGGCCTTGACTTTGATCTTG
This sequence comes from Miscanthus floridulus, assembly GCF_019320115.1. Taxonomy (NCBI): domain Eukaryota; kingdom Viridiplantae; phylum Streptophyta; class Magnoliopsida; order Poales; family Poaceae; genus Miscanthus; species Miscanthus floridulus. The sequence continues at coordinate 43,996,163 of NC_089591.1, forward strand.
TCAAGCGCCTCTTTTCTGGCCCTCGTTAGATCCGTGCTCCCCTAGTATTCATATCCAGGATGTACCCTCTTCTGGTAGGGCTGGATCATTTGGCTGATGAAGTTCCCGACCACGCTTGGACCATCTAGCTTTCCCCACGGGATCATCCCGAGCAGTTCTGCGATCGGTTCCAAGTGCTCAGGCTTCTCCGACCAGCTGTTCTTCTTCTCCGGAATCAACCCCACGTCACACAAGGTGATCGTGTTTGGCTCTTCGTGGATGTAGAACCACTTCTTGTACCATTCGTCAAGCGATGTGTTCCAAGGGCAGTGCAAGTACTGGGCCTTCATCCCATCACGCAGATTGAGGTATACGCCTCTGGCTATCTTTGAGCCGCCGCTCCCTTTCTTCCATAGACAGAACAGATGGTGAAAGAGGTCGAAATGGGGCTGGAAGCCACCATAGGCTTCGTAAAGATGGATGAACGTGGAGACAAGAAGAATCGAGTTGGGATGCAGATTGCAAATCCCAATCTCGTAATACAAACAGAGCCCCTGAAGGAAAGGGTGCACTGGAACCCCAAAACCCCGCTTGAAGAAATCCTCGAAAACCACAATCTCACCTGGTTGTGGATCAGGGAAGCCTTGTTGTGGAGCACTCCCATGGCGACGAGGTCTTCGATGGTCTGCTCGTTGCTCCTTGACTTCCACCACTCCTTCGCCATGACTCCGGCTTTCTTCTGGGCGTCTCTCTTCGCCATTAATCTGTCTTTGCTAAAGGGGTGGATGCGGTGGAGGGGAGATTGGTGATGATTTTCGGAGGTATAGGGTTCGGCAAGAGGAAGAAGAAGGTTGCGGCGGCGAATGACAATGGGGATTGGTAAAAAGTAACTTACCAGTTCTATATTATAAATAACCAAGAGCTCCGTCGTTTCATTCGCTCGAGATTCTTGGGAGACGTGCGCACGCGCCATAGACGGTTGTTTTCACAACCTCGAGATCTACGCCAATAAACACGCCCCTTCGTTACCAGTGTACGCGCCTCTTCGTTGATAGTGTGAGAGGGCCCACCCTGACGCACCTCCATACAGGTGCCAAGCGACTATTTGCCAGAAAGAGCAAGAAGATAGAGTGACGTGCTATACCCGTCTGCTTTTTTTTACTAGACGTGTCAGATTGGACTTGACAGAGTAAGAAGACAAATAAATACACCAAATAATAGTACAAGCGGCGTTCGTTTTTTCACTGCATGTCTTGTGCTCAAGGATGGACCAGACCACTGCCGTGATCGAGGACTGCCCTGACCACTACAATGCTCGGGGACTGCCCAGACCACTGCCGTGCTCGGGGACTGCCCAGACCAATGCCGTGCTCGGGGACTACTCCGACCACTGCCGTGCTCGGGGACTGCTCCAACTACTAATGTGGTTGGGGACTGTCCCGACCACTGCTCGGAGATCGCTCTCCTCGGCTACATGTGATTTGTACTCACATACAGTTGAGAGACATTTATTTAGACCTTGCTACAAGGCTCATACTTCGCCTTCTAGCAAGCTCGGGGACTACATCGGTACGATGCACCTGCCGGTGCATCTCGTATCGCCTGCACGACGATTGGTTTCTCAACTTAACTGGGAATTCTTTTTAGACCCTGGCACCACATGCCTACGTCACCTACTACCAGGCTCGGGGACTAAGTGGGCACACTTCACCTTACGGTGAACGTGTTTGTTTTTCGACCCCTACGCCTTTGATAATCAAGGATGCTACGCTTCAAGGTTCACTTACATTTCTTTTCAGAAATACAAGTGGGCACACTTCACAGGATGGAAATCTTTTTCTTTTTTCTTAAGAGCACCATACATTCTTCGGACAACCTACTTCTCCGGCAACAACAGAGGTCAGAGATGTCAAGGACTCAAGCCTTACTCGTCGGAGAAGGTTAAAATGGGGTGTCGCAGCATAATACATGGTGCTCGGGGACTAGCTGCGGGGGATTAACCCCTATACCCTTACGGCTAGGCTTGGGCCGACCCGGAGCAGTGGGTCCGGTCCACCAAAAGACGACGCGTGGCCCGGCTGACCTGTTCGGAGTCCCGCGCAAGGAGTCAAGGCAGATTTGGCGATCAAGCAAGATCCTGGTCGGTTAGAATAGGAATCCTTATCTGGCCACATATGGCAATTGTAACTGGCTAGGATTAGTTTCCAGATCTGTAACCCTGCCCCCCGGACTATATAAGGCGGGCAGGGGACCCCTCTAAAAAACATCTCTCATTGACATACATCAATACAATCAGACGTAGGACGTAGGTATTGCACCTTCTTGGCGGCCGAACCTGGATAAAACCTCGTGTCTGTCTTGCGTTACCGTCTTGTTTGTGGCTTGCGCATCTGTCTCCCGACAATCTACTACCTTGGGCATACCCCTAGGTAGACTGCGATCATATTTCGTCGACAGTGGTCAACTACAAAGTTTTATAACTTTATGAGATCTACAACTTCTATTTTGGTCATTTGATAATTTATTCATCCGACATAGTAGTAGTAACATTGTTCACAAATGTTATATAACCCTCTTATTGTTTGTGAAATTATAAGAGAGATATGCAAATTTTATGAACAATATTATTACCACTTTATCAGATGAAGAAATGACCAAAATAAAAGTTGCAGAACTTGACAAGTTCTACAACTTCAATGTTCATGCACTACCAGAAACGGTGACTTTACCGTGTGCCACAGGCACTCGGTAAAGACCAAAAAACACTCGGCAAATATTTTGCCGAGTGTAACACTCGACAAACAGCACACGGCATCTACAGTGTCGGCAAGCAGCTATTTGCCGAGTGTTTTTTATCGCACTCTCGGCAAATGGTTTGCCGAGTATTTTTTAAAATACACTCGGCAAAGGATTATTGTTTGCCGAGTGTATTTGGGAATTACACTCGGCAAACCTATTTTCCAAAGAAAAATAATATTTTTTTTTCTCAGCATACCATTATTGTTTGCCGAGTGTTTTTGAGAATTACACTCGGCAAACCTATTTTTCAAAGAAAAAAATATTTTTTTCTCAGCAAAACCACATGTTTACACACTTCCAAACTCCCAACTGCATGCTTACTCAACTTCTTTGATGATTCTTCGCTTCATGAAGGGCTGCACAGCCATGCTCCCCGGAGCGCTGTGCTTTCGCCTTCTTTCCTCTTTGGGGCTTTCAGCTTCGATCATCGTGCGCCGTAGGTTGGCTGCCTTGTAGATTGGCTTCGGCAGGTGTCTGTGCCTGTAATAATTAACAGAAAAGCCATGCATGATGGAACTTTTTATTTAGCAAACTGACGGTAAGAGACGCTAGCTCATCAACTACTTGTGATTACATAATAATAAAAAAAAAAGGTATGACTTCCCCATGCATGTCGGGAGGCAAAACTAGCTTACCTTACAATCCGCTTGACTTCTGGGAGGTGCTTGTACCGCTCCTTCAAAGCATCCTGGTACTCTTGCTTTTTACGCTCCCGTGGAAGAAGCTGCACGAGAGATTTGTTCAGTCACATACAAGAACTCAACAGCAAAGCATTCATGGTCAGGAGTACAACTGATGACAATTACTGCCTACAAACTAACAACAAATCCTAAGGCATCAATGATAAGTAGTACAGTCATTTTCTAGGATACGTATCCATAAGTTAATGACAGACACAAAACGAATACGGGAACAATAAGTGCTAGGCATCAATGATAAGTAGTACAGTCATTTTCACAACAATAACACATGTTCCCCTCATCAGTTTAAACGGATTCAATCATTCAAGTATTAATCCTCAAAAGCTAAACTAAGCATACATGATGCCAAAAAAAAACAGAATTTCTCAGTGAAGTAAAATGAAAAAAAAGAGCATTTGCTTTGCCTCCACATACATGTTCCTCGCTAGGTGTTCTTGAAGCAAACTATGACCTCATGCAGACAAGACCAAATACAAACTAGATCCGAGTACCAAAAATGCTAATGCAACCGTTTTCAGGCAAGCAGCATAATCCGGTAATAAATTCAACTGACCAAACAAAGCCAAGCAATGACCAATCATGATCAAAGGAAGCCTGTCGGCCGCCTCATTGTCTAATCCCACTTAGCTGCTAGTTCACTGTCTACTTATGACTCTTGGCATTAATGGTATAGGAAAACAACTATACAATGGGTCAAATGGTCTGTACAAACAGTAACTAGAAACAAAAGGTGGCGACGGACAAATATTCACCACTGGAAAACTGGACTTTGCCGAGTGCCTGCGACTTTGCCGAGTGTTTTTATCGGGGCACTCGGCAATATTTTGTCGAGTGCCGCACTCGGCAAAATAAAGCACTCGGTAAAGCCTGGCTCTCGGCAAAACTGGGCTTTGCCGAGTGCTGCGGCACTCGGCAAAAGGTGGCCGGCCCGTGACGGCGGCCACCTGCCATCAGATTTTGCCGAGTGCCTAACGGCTGGCACTCGGCAATTTTTTTTTTAAAAAAAAACTTATTTTGCCGAGTGCCAGCCCCAGGCACTCGGCAATTTTTTTTTAAAAAAAAACATATTTTGCCGAGTGTAGGCCTTGGGCACTCGACAATTTTTTTTTAATTTTTTAAAACTTATTTTGCCGAGTGCCCGCGCCAGGCACTCGGCATTTTTTTTTTTTGAAAATCAACTTTGCCGAGTGCCCCCTGGGCCGGCACTCGGCAAAGCCCACTTTGCCGAGTGTCCCCCGTGGCACTCGGCAAAATATTTTTTTTATTTTGGGCCCAAATTTTTTTCTGGGGCCTTGTGACAGTATTTCAAACTCTATTTTAAAATTTGGGGCAATTTTGACTTTTTTTTATATATTTCATTAGTTTATTTCGTTTCGTCGAATTTTTCGGGATATTTCAAATTTGAACTGCAGGTACATGGAATAATGGACTTTGGTCATCCAAAATTTGATACTCATGATATTTAGGGTACGTTTAGGCCGTATCCAGGAACTCACATGAAATCTCGAGCATCTCGTTGACGTAACATGTCAAGGTACTTGCCGGAAATGTGATTTTAAATTATATAAAATGCAAACGAAGTCCGAAAATCATGAAACTTGCCGAGGCGTCGTGTTATCGCATGTGGAGGCTATGGTAAAAAATTATGAAGGTTTCGAGCAAGTTGTGACGTCAGATGCCAAAAACCCAGACGTCTCCAATATAGTATCAGGTTGCTTTTCTTTGACCGATGGTTTATTCGTGAATGAAAGTAAATAATCAGATTTGCTTTAGTTACTATATTCCTGGTTTTATAGATATAGCAGGTTAGCTCTTGCTTTGTCAGCTTTATTGTCATCCTGTGTGGTCATCCCTGCTTGTAGTGCTCTCTATGATCAATATTTTAATTTGAAGGTTCTGCATGCTTCATGCCTTAAATAAATTTCTGATAACTGTGAAGATGTTATCTCCCTCGAAAATGACTTTGCTATCAATTTTTTTGGGTAATAGAAGACTAAATTTGAACAATAAATGTTGAACTGTTTTTTAATCGTTTTGTTGGTGAATGCCTGATGAGGTGTGAATACTGAAACTAGTATCTAATCTTTAGTTTACTCTTGAACAGAAGTAAATAATCAGATCTGCTTTAGTTAGCTCATCTATGATACAATGTCAATCAGTTTTGCTTAAAGTCCCATGACATATGATGATCTCATGAATGGTTCTATTTATCTTGTTTTGAATGTAGAGAGGGACCAGTGCCATCACAGGGCCTGTTAGGTAGTAGTAGTTACTTCTATTTCTTACATTTGTAGCACTGCAGCTTCGCTCTTTGTTCTAACTTTGTTTTGCAAGGCAACTAGAATGTAGAACATTGTACTATATTATGTATGTACAATTTTAAGATATATATGATTATATGTACCAAGACTACTAAGTGTAACATTTACCACTTGTGTGGATGCATGATTAAATGATGATTATTAAAATATATGTAATAAGACTACCGAGTGTGACATGTAGTTCGGGGGGCCACACCTGCAGTCTCCGTCGCCGCAGTAGGGATGTTGAACTTTGTGATGTTGAACTTGTAATAATAAACTTGTGATGTTGAACTTTGGTGCATTTGTGATGGATTTTCGATGGATTTATTAAATATGCGTGTGCTTGTGATATATAATGCATGTTGGTGATATAGATGTGATGATTGATGTATATATATATATATATATATATATATATATATATATATATATTGTCTGTTACAATAGAATGCAATTTTTTTTTGCAATTCTCGGGGTCTTTGCCGAGTGCCATGGGCAAGGCACTCGGCAAAGATTTTTCAAAAAAAAAAAATTTCTTTGCCGAGTGCCTCGCCGCGGTACTCGGCAAAGTATTTTTTTTAAAAAAATTCAGAAATTCTTTGCCGAGTGCCTAAACAGGGCCACTCGGCAAAGAAATTATTTTAAAAAAAATAAAAAAAAACTTTGCCGAGTGCCTAGCCAGGGGCACTCGGCAAAGTAATTTTTTAAAAAAACTTTGCCGAGTGCCTGGGCAGGGGCACTCGGCAAAGTACTTTAAAAAAAAAACTTTGCCGAGTGCCTGGGCTGGGGCACTCGGCAAAGCAATTTTAAAAAAAAATAAATTTTTTTTGCCGAGTGCTGGGTCGCCCCAACGGCATGATTAAATAACCGTTAACGGCCGGCGCCGCAACAGCCGAAAATATTTTGCCGAGTGCCGCCCCAAGCACTCGGCAATTTTTTTTTTATTTTGCCGAGTACCCGATAAAAAGCACTCGGCAAAGGCCCTTTGCCGAGAAAATTTTTGCCGAGCGGACTTTGCCGAGTACAAAGGGCTCTTTGCCGAGTGTAAAAACACTCGGCAAAGCCGCGGCCTCCAGTAGTGATTGTAGTAATAAAGAAGAATCTAAACATGTACCCTACCGATGTCATAAGTACAGATCAACTACATGAAATGATATCTTCTGTACATATGAGTTAATGCAACTTCAAAAGGTTATTGTTGTAACACGGCCTCCGAGAGTAGCGGAGACCTACGCGGTCGGCAGTTCGCAAAGACTTCTCCGACCGATCACTTAAACGAAGGCCCAGCCACCACGCCTCCAGACCCTGACCCTGGAAAGATGACAGTTTCTCAGACTGTGCTCGCGGGACGCTGCAAGCAACCTCGGTGGAGCCTCCACCCGTTATGCGCGCAGGCACCTCCGGACGAAGAGGGCGGAGGCCGCCCCACTAATAGGCTAATCAAATGCCAACGTCTAATATATGTGTGTAGGTAAGCAGAGGAAGGCGCTGGCACTCCGGTTCGGCCTCCGCTCATATGGGCGGAGGCCCGAGCAGGAGCATGACTAAACCGGGCATCGGAGGTTGGTGGCCTTCGGCGCCCCTGAGGCGGAGACCGACGGTGGAGGGCCAAAGGCCCATCAACGAATCCTAAGGCCTGCTGGGCCGGTTGGTCGCGCAAGCCCAATATCTGATAGCGGCATGGCAAGATTACCCTTGAGACGAAGAGCAAGTAGAGGACTATTCCCAGAATGTACCGTAGCAGTTGAGGGGCACTGTTGTAAGCACCGCAAAGGCGGTAGTTGAGCCCTATAAATAGGGAACACTTGTAACAGTATGGGGAGGTTGGTGAATGTATTAATGAAACCACAGCATTACATGTCATTCCCTTACACGCCCACTTGCCGTGCCAACCTTTCCAAAGCTTCCGCCCGATTACTACATTCATTGGGCGGAGGCCCCTACCACTTCCTCACCGTCTAAGACCGCAAGTCTCAACATTGGCGCCCACCGTGGTTTGGCCAAGGCAAACCAACGATGGCAGGGAAAAGAAAAACCACCACCAGAGCAGCAACGACCATGGGTCAGAGAGGAAGGCCTAGGCACACCACTCGTAGCACCTACGCAACCTCGCCAGCGGAGGATGACACTAGAGCAGATGCCCAGGGTCAACCACCAGAACCCCAAGATCCAAAGATTCAAGATCCAGAGGCCCAACCAAATTCAGGCACAACACTCGAGCAAGAACTGCAACAGCAGCAAGCACAGTTGCAAAGAGCGCAACAAGAAAGGGACAGAATGGTAGCAGCATTCGTAGCTAATCAGCAAGCTACTCAAGCATCAGCACAAGCAGCAGAAATAAGGCAGCAGTTGGCAGTCCTACATGCTAAGATGCTAAGTATGCAGCATGAAGTACCAACGTCAACCTCCGCAATCCCAGCCTCCGCAGCAACACCAACTACAACCATACCTCCGCTAGTGATCAGCCCGACCACGATGCCATCTCAGGTGATGCGGAGGCCTATCGATCCCAAGTCCCCACTCTCTAAAGGCATACAACAATCGCCATGGCCAATGGCATACAAGCCAATCACACTACCAAAGTTCAACGGAAAGACAGACCCCCATCAGTTCATTATGAGTTACGAGGCAGTAGTAGCCTCTGCCGACGGAGACAATGCCATCCTGGCAAAGTCATTTGTTATTGCTGCCGAAGGTGACGCGTTGGCTTGGTATTCCATGCTCAAACCAAGCACGGTCTATTCTCGGGAAAACCTCCGGGACAAGATATTGGCAAATTTCAAGGGGCTAACAGCACAGTCGCTGACATCCATAGATCTGTTCCAGTGCAAGCAAATGCAGGGAGAGACACTACACGACTACTTCTAGAAATTCGTGCAACTAAAGGCGAAGGCAATAGACGTCCCAGACGAGATCGCCATTGAAGCAGCGATCAAAGGCCTCTGAATCGGGCCGTTCGCAGCACACCTAGCAAGAAAGAAACCAACTTCCATACAACAGTTGTATGACGAGTTTGAGAAATACTGCAGATCAGACAATAACCTTCGGAAAAGGCTAGAGGAGCAGGCTCAAAATAGACAGCAAAACAGTAGCAAAAACTCCCAAAAGAGCTATACGAACCAGAATGCATCAAATCAGAAACCAGGCCAGGGGCAAGTGCTCAGCATCGAGGGTCAACCTTACCCCAAACAAGGGCAACTAGCAGCGCCAGCAGGGCCGGAGACCCAGACCAGGAACCAAGGTCGGTAAGGTTACCAAGGCAAAAACTGGAACAAAAACCACAAGCAGAAACAACACAGGCCATATTGCATTTTTCATGGCAAAAGCGCAGGGCACAACACCAAAGATTGTCCGGAGACAAAAGAGACACAGGAAAGGATGAAGAACAAGCAGACTGCCCAACCTCTAACACAGCAGAGCGCAAGAGAGGTCAACACCACCTACACAACTGGCCACCAGCAGTACTACCCAATGTACCCAGCGCTAAATGCAAACCAAATACATCCCTCCACACTGGCCTCTGCCTATTACCCAAACTTCCTACCAGCATGGCGGTCAGCGCCTTCGCAGCAGCCTCCGGCGGGTAACTATAGGTTGGAGGCAAGCCTGACCTACATAAACCCAAGACCTCCCCACATAACCTACCTTGAAACAAACCCACTGCCACAAAACCAAAGCAGGTTCGAGCATCCGCCGCAACAGCAGCACATGCAGCAACTGCCTCCGCCGCCACCTCACAACCAACCCCCAACACCAAAAATTGAGCCAAACCTAGAAAACCAAGTCAACCCTCATGGAGCACTACCAACATTAGGCATGATACTACCAATCGCTGGAGGATCATCAATGGAGTTTCAAATGAAAAAGCAGAAAAAGGATCACCTCCGCCTGGTAAACAACGTAGCAGTCCAAGGCCCAGCAAAATACACAGATTGCTCCAGAGTCCCAATCACCTTCACAGAAGAAGATCTCCAGCTAGAAAGCTACCCTCACATAGACGCAATGGTAATCAAGACAAACATAGCAGCATGGGAGATAAGCAGAGTGTTGATTGACACTGGTAGTTCAGCAGACATCATCTTTGCAAATACCTTTGACCAAATGAAGCTCAGCAGGAATCAACTACAGCCCTCTAAATCCCCTTTGATAGGATTTGGAGGCAAGCAGATACAAGCACTAGGAAAGATGTCACTCCCAGTGTCGTTTGGAACCGAAGCAAATGCTAGAACCGAATACATAACCTTCGACGTCGTCGATCTGTATTACCCATATAATGCCATCTTGGGTAGAGGATTCACAACCAAATTCAACGCAGCCCTGCATATGGCCTACCTGTGCATGAAAATACCAGCACTCCATGGTATTATCACAGTCCGAGGCAGCCAGAAAGAAGCAAGAAACATAGAAAAAGCAATCTACAGAGCCCAAAGAAACATCAATGCAGTCGAGTTGGCAGACAAAGAACTAGAGCCTCCGGATATGCCCAGAGGAAAAAGAGATATGGCAGGTCAAGAAGAGACAAAGGTGACCCCTCTAGAAAAGGAGTTATCAGACAGAAAAGTAACAATCAGCTCAGAATTGAGCAAAGCAGAGGAGGAAGAGCTCATGGAAACTCTAGTAAAAAACAAAGACATCTTCGCCTGGTCAGCCTCTGACCTCCAGGGAGTTAGCAGGGACATCATACAGCATGAACTGGATATCAATGAAATCATGAGGTGAAGAAAGCAGAAATAGAGAAAAATGTCGGAGGACAGAATCCTAGCAGCAAAGGCGGAGGTGCAAAGATTGCTAGATGCAAAAGTCATCATGGAAGTCAAGTATTCAGAATGGCTTGCAAATGTAGTACTGGTACCAAAGAAGAATGGCAAAATGAGAATGTGCATAGATTTCACAGATCTGAACAAAGCTTGCAAAAAAGACCCTTTCCCATTGCCAAGAATAGATGCCTCCATCGACAAGGCAGCCAGATGCCAGAGGTTTTCTCTCCTCAACTGTTTCTTTGGGTATCACCAAATCTGGATGAAAAAAGAAGATGAAGACAAGACAAGTTTTACCACTCCATTCGGGACATATTGCTACACTAGAATGCCGGAGGGCCTCAAAAATGCCGGAGCAACCTTTGCCAGAATGACAAAGGAAGTTTTGGGCTCACAACTAGATAGAAACATCATAGCCTACGTCGACGACATAGTGGTCATGAGCAAGAACAAGGATGATCATGTCTCCGACTTACATGAGACCTTCGCCAACCTTAGGACAGCTGGCCTCCGTCTAAACCTAGAAAAATGTATATTTGGAGTCACAAAAGGGAAGATGCTCGGATACATCACAAGCAGCGAAGGCATCAAAGCGAACCCAGACAAAACCAGAGCAATAATGACAATGGCAGAACCCAAAAACAAGAAAGAAGTGCAAAAGCTGATGGGAAGAATAGCAGCGCTCAACAGATTCATCTCAAAATCAGCAGAACGCAGCCTACCCTTCTTCCAAGCCCTAAGGGGCGGAGACAACTTCGAGTGGGGGTCCAAGCAGTCGGAGGCATTTCATAACTTGAAAGAGTATCTGGCAAACTCACTAGTGGTCTCCATCCTAGAATCGGACAGCCACCTATTGCTATATGTGGCGGCCTCCGACCATGCAGTCAGCATAGTCTTAGTTCATGAGCTGGAAAAAGAATCAGGCAAAACTCAAAAGCCAGTTTATTTTATCTTAGAAGCACTGTCCGGAGCCAAGCTAAACTACACTGAGGTAGAAAAAGTTGCCTACGCAGTGTTTATGGCATCAAGAAAACTAAAGCATTATTTCCAAGCCCATGAAATCTCAGTCCCAACATTGCTGCCACTGTAAGACTTACTCAGAAACAAAGAAGCCTCTGGTAGAATAGGCAAATGGGCTATAGAGCTATCACAGTTTAGCATCTCGTATGTCCCCAAAACAGTAATCAAATCACAAGCACTAGCCGATTTTGTAGCAGATTGGACACCTCTGACAGAGCCCATGGTACAACCAACCACTCAAGGCTGGATAGCATTCACAGATGGAGCCTGGGGCCAAGCCAGAGCAGGAGCCTCCACCATCCTAACGGCACCCTCCGGCGTCAGACTAAAATACACAGCAAGGCTAGAGTTCAAATCAACAAACAACATAGCAGAATATGAAGGCCTGATCCTAGCGCTCAGTAAAGCAAAGGCCCTAGGGGCAAAAACATTGACAGTCAAAATAGATTCTCAAGTGGTTACTGGCCAAGTAGAGAAAGAATACACAGCAAGAGAGCCAGAACTCATCAAATACCTATCCGTTGTCAGAAATTTGGAGCGGAGATTCGAGGGTTTCACCCTGAAGCACATCCCAAGATCAGAAAATGTAGAGGTAGATGAACTAGCAAAAGCTGCGGCAAACAACGTGCCACTGCCACCAAACACTTTTTACTAGATCCTAAAGTCTCTAGCAACTGCGAAGACATCTAAGGCACCTACGCCCATACTACACCTACAAAATGAAGATTGGAGAAAGGCGATAACAGAATTCTTAGAAGGCAAAACCACCGAAGAAGATGAAGCAAAAGTAGCAAGAATATAGGCCAGGGCAAGAAATTACACAATCATAGATGGTGTACTGTACAAGAAAGGAGTAGTCCAGCCTCTCCTCAAATGCATATCACAGAGCGAAGGCATAGAGTTGCTTCAAGAAATACACTCAGGAATTTGCGGGTCGCACATTGGCTCTAGAGCATTATCAGCAAAGGCAATAAGGCAAGGCTTTTATTGGCCAACACACATACAAGACGTAGAGCAGACAGTCAGAACATGCAAAGCATGCCAAACATTCTCTCCTGGGCAGTCAAAACCATCGTCGGAGACCCAGCTTATACCTCCAACATGGCCGCTACAAAGATGGGGTATGGACCTGGTCATCCCATTACCACCCTCCCAAGGAGGAAACAGATTCACAGTAGTGGCAGTAGAATATTTTACAAGATGGATAGAAGCAAAGCCACTGGCAAAGATAACCTCAGAAACTATCAGAAAATTCTTCTAGCAAAACATCATTTGCAGATTCGGTGTACCGAGGATTCTGACAGTAGACAATGGAAAACAATTCGATTCAGGGAACTTCAAAGAATTCTGCAAAAGCATTGGGACAAAACTAGCCTTCGCCTCAGTATACCACCCAGAGTCCAATGGTGCTGTGGAAAGAGAAAACAGAATAGTGTTTTCAGCAATATCAAAAACATTGCTGGGCCTACGCAAAGGAAAATTGGTAGATAAATTACCCAAAGTGATTTGGTCACACAATACATCTATCTCAAGAACAACAGGATTCACACCATTCAAACTACTTTATGGAGAAGAGGCCATGATGCTAGAAGAAATCAAGCATGAAAGCCTCCGCACAATGAGACAACTAATGTTGCAAGATGAAGAATATGCAAAAGAAACAATAGAAGACATAAGACTGGAAGCAGTCGAAAACATTGCAAAATATCAGTCCCAAACCAAGAAGTGGAGAGACTCTCAGGTGGTAAGAAAAGACATAAAACACAGAGACCTCGTACTCAGAAGAAAACCCAACGCACAACTTGTTGGCAAACTACAACCGAAATGGGAAGGCCCATACACAGCAACGGCTCTTTCCACTTGACAGACAGCGAAGGTGTCATGACAACCCACACTTGGAATATTGACAGCCTCCACAGATACTACATCTAGGCAATGTACCAAAGGGCAACCTCCGCAAATAATAAGCGGAGGCCCCTCCGTTCATTTACCTTTCAGCTCTTTTTTCTTCAACCCAAAAAATGTAAAAGAGCCTGTACTCTTTTCCTCACAGGGGAACTCCAAGCGGAGGTGAGGTTTTTAACGAGGCAGGCTCAATGTAAAAATCCTCTAAAAATATAAAGAGGTAATTCCATAGAAGAACGCTCGAAAAGTACGAAACCAAAAGCGGCCAGCTCTGGCGCCGCAATATTCGGTAAGTAAAAATAATCATAGGTCCTTTCAAAGTGCCGGCCACAGGCCTTGGCAATTTGAAATGACCTATATGGCCAAACAGGCCTTCGAACCTTGACGAAGACCTGACCATATTCAGGCATCAAGGCAAAAAACAACCTTGGCCAAACAGGCCTCCGAACCTTGATGAAGACCTGACCATATTTAGGCATCAAGGCAAAAACAACTTCGGCCAAACAGGCCTCCGACCCTTGAAGAAGACCTGACCAAATTCAGGCATCAAGGTTAAAAACAACCACGGTCAAACAGGCCTATGACCTTAACAAAAACCACCACAAGCATCAGGGGCAACACCATTATGGCGCTAGAACCAGGAAGAAGGTCTCCGCCATCAAAAATAGCAAAAAGAAGAAAATGTCTGACAAAACACTGTCACCATTATGGCGCTAGGCCTATTTACTTCAAAAGATCTCAAAAGGAACGAATAATTCAAGCAAGATATGGGTCATTAAAGCCAAGATACGTTCCAACTAACAACGTACCAAAAAATTAACTCCCAAAAGCCACCACCCCACTATAAAATGGGCTCGCCCCATGCCCTTAAAACCTCAGTCAGCATAGGGCGCAAGGGGGGAAGAAGGCAGAGCACAAGCACAAGCCACAGCAACAGCCATGGAGGCAGGGGTCTCCTTAGATATCTAAGTCAGCCATAGATATTGTATGAAAACTCATAAAATCGGAGGCACTAGTAGACGGTCGGAGACATTGGGAATAGAGACAGAACCTACGGCACGGTGATGAATAGCGTAGGCCTACGGAAGAGGGGGGAAATCATACGAAATCTCGTAACAACCCCCTGACGCTAGAAACCTAACCTGCCATCTTCACAAATGAAACATGTCCCACGGGTGTGCAGCGTCGGAGGCCTATACCACCAGATAGCCAAAACACCTAGCTAAACAAATACCAAAAGTCTCCGCCTCATGCACAAGCCGCACCAAATCTCCTATCGGATCCCACACCGACTCAGCAACCCTCGCCAGGCGAACTTCAAGCACACCTTCGCCAGCCAAAAAAATGCCAGCACTCCTACCCTGGCCATCAAGCAAGCACAGAGAAGGAGAGAACATAGGGCGGAGGTCCTGGCCACCACCTCTGTATCGCGCACGTTCGCCCAAGCAAAGGCCCACGGTGTGCAAGCTCGGGACTAGACAAGATATGTAAACTAGCACAACAGACATAAGCCACCACACAAACAATCAAGAAAGTGAACCTATTTTGTATTCCATAAAACATCAAGTAGCATTCTTATAGGACACAAACTTACAATAAAATCCAAACTATTGTGGTGGAGGTCCGCGCCAAGCAAGCGCGCGAGTAAACCTAGCGTGCTCGTCGTCTATATCAAACTTAGCTGACTCAAACACGTCGCACGCAACGCTACGGGGAAAGGCCAAATGCCAATACTCCCAAAGCTCTCCGCTCACATAAATACCGTCGTTGTAGAGAGTCAAAGGCGCAACATCTTGCGCAGGCTCCCGATTCGGAACCTGCGCAAGATTAAAATTTTCCATAAAATCATTCAGAACAAAAGAAACTTTATTTACAAGAGTCCAACTGGACTACAATATACAAGTCAAAATAGCTAAGTCCTACAAAGAGCCTAGACCTCCGGCATCTCGGCCACAGCAGAAGTCCCTAGAACGGAGCCCGCATCAACTGTGGGTGGGGACGGCGCCTGCGGCCTCCGACCATCACCACCGCCGATCGTAGTGCCCACCGAAGCGCCAGCAGTGGCGGAGGTGTCGCTCGTGGTTGACGAGCGCGGAACTGGCGGAGGCCTGCCTGCAAGACTCTTCTACGCATCCTGTAGCATAGGCTAAAATATCAGGGGCACAGGCAATGAAAGCCTTCGCAGCTTCGCAAAAAGCAAGGAGAGAAAAATAGCGGCTACAAAGACTAGAAATACCTTCACCCTCTTTTCCTCCTCCAGTTTCCAGGACACAGGTCTCCCAAATGGAGCCCAAAAGTACCCAATGAAATTTCTCAAGGTTTTTCGCAAACCAAGAGAAGTCTCACCAAGCTCCTCTGGACCCGGCAGTGCTCCCTCTAGAATACTTTCGGTATACGTACACCCGCCGCGCACCAAAAGCTTGGCGTAATTCGCTACTCCCGCCAGTGCCCCGTAGTCCGTGCAGCCATTGATCAGACCGGGGAGCTTCGCAAGGTGACGCTTTAGCCAGGTGGTGAGGGCGTACACGCTGTCTTCCTCCGGAGGAGCGGAGGTTTTGCCTCCGAACTCGGCGACAATGGCTCGGTAATGGCCAACGGTTGCAGCAAGGACCCCCTTGACCGAGTCCAAATGCCTCGATATCAAAGACAGCTGCTCCCCCACCACAGCTACGGATTCCTTCTCAGAGGCCAGCTCTCGCCGGAGACCCTCGGCCAACTCATTCGCCCTACGGGCCTGCTCGGCGGACAAAGCTTATGCATCCCAGGCCTTAGCGAGATCAGCCCTCAAAGCCTCCTTTTCTTGTTCCTTCTCCGCTAGAGAAAGGCAGAGAGCTGCAGGGGAGTTGGCCAAACCCCCTTTTTCACCTTCTAGGCGCTCGTTCTCCGCCTTGAGCGCTTCAATCATAGTATCTCGGTCGGAGACCTCGCGAGTGCAGTGCTCTTCCATAACAATGGCCGTGTGATACCCCTGCAATCAGAAAGAAGAAGACCAAGGCGATCAACAATAGAAACAAAAACAAGTCTAAAGGTGAACATACACCAAAAAAGGCAAACCACCGAAGCCGCACCAAGCTCTGGTGTTCTAGATGAACACGAAGAAGTTGGAAGAAATCCATGTCCCTCCAACGCTGTTTGAAGCGATCTGTTCAAAGAAGAACAAACAAACACAAAACCATAAGGTGAGAAAAGCAAATCTCACAGTACATACACCAACTGCCAGAGACCACCTCCGACATCTCCAAGAACCCCAAGATAGCACTCTTCCCAACCTGAGATAGAAGTGTCGGAGGAGCCTACGTAGCAAAAAAAAAACAACAACAACAACTCAGGTCAGAGGGCCGATCAGAAATAGGCAATAACAACAGGCCAAAAGACGAGTAAGATAAAAACACTCTATACTCACTCAGACCCGGCGCCATCGGCCTCGGCTGCCCCGGACCAGACCTGACGCTGGCAGCGGTCGCTCGCTCCTCCAGGGTGAGGAGTCCAGCCATGACATCACCTACAAAGCAACAAGTACACGGAATTAGCACTTGGTAGAATACATAAACAAATAAACCAGGTGAAGACAATAAACACAAAAATGTGTGCCAAACAAGCTTACTCATAAAAAGCCCAGGCTGGGCCGCCTGCCGAGCCCCCTGGGCAGAAGTCTCTGCCATATCATGCAGTGAAGGCCCAAAGGGCCAGCTCTCCTCAGCTAGCGGCCTGGCGGGCGGAGGGCTCGAAGAAGACTGAGCCGTCGGGGCCTGCTCAGCAAGCACGGCCTCCGGCTGCCCGACGTCGGCCGAGGGCACGAGGGAAGACGCAACAACGGTGGGAGACGAAGGAGCATGCTGCAAGCTGACCTCCACGCCCTCTTCAGAACTTGAATATAGCTCGCCAAAAATGTCAGGCATAGGATCGGCGGCGCTAGCCTCCGGCTGTTCGGCGACACTCGCAACACCGTGCAAGGAGCGTGCCGGAGCAGCGTTGGCCTCTGGACACTCCGCACCGCTCACAGCACCACACACAGGGCGCACCAGAGCTCTAGGAGAGCTGCGATCCCGGCTGCTCGCGACCTGCACGTCCACTGACGGGACGGAGGAGCTCTGAACGTCTTCACTGCCGGCGGAGGCAACGCTAGCACTATCTGCCGAAGACGCGACCGCCGCGATCACCAGAGCATCTGTCTTCTTCTTCTTTTTCGAAGGCGCCTGAGCAACAGCGGCGCCCTTCCTCTTCTTGGACTCGGCCTTCGCCGTAACATTCTTTGCGAAGGCCTTCTTCTTCTTCTTCTGAATCGAAGCTAGGACCTCGGTGGGAACCTCGCGCTCCCGGTAGACGATCACGAGCTCCTCAAAAACATGATTGAGCCACGGCATGGTGCCTGCCACGACTCTTCGAGACGTGTACTCACGCTCAGAAATTTTGCCAACCAACCCAACAGTGGCCTCCTCAACGTCAGCAATGAAGCTGTCCTCCGTCACCCCCTCCCCTAAAGACCGGCCAAAGCAGGGGAAAGGAATCCCAGCCTCCGGCCCAAAAATAGGAACCTTCACCTTTTCCAGCCGAAAGGCTAGGTTGTCTCTGCCCAGGGGCTAGTAGTTGGAGGCCATAATCTCCTCCACCAGGTCGCGGCCCCCGGAGTAGCGGCACGCTGCCGCAAAAGCCCGGTCGCAAGCCTTCCTCGCCGGAGACATCTCCTCCGGTGGATCCACACGCGTATGCGGCGCCATCTCCTCCATTCTTGAAGTCAATGGATACTCCACGACCTCCGCACCATCCTCGGTAGTGCCGTGGACCCCGTAGGTCTTCATGTAGAATCACTGCTCAAGCCAGTCGCGGTCCCACTTGCCCTTCTAGCAAAAAGAAATCTCCAGGCGGTCTATGCCTTGGTTCCTCTTTGACATAAAGGTGCAACTACCATACTGGTAGGTCACCTCCACCTCCTTGCCCTCCCGCACCTCCTTCTTCTTCTTTGGCTGCTTCTGTAGCTCATAGTACGTGCAGAAGGTGTCCACATCTGGCTCGGCACCATAAGAAACACACGCCCAGGAAAATTTGCTGAGCGTAAGGAAGGCCGTAGGGGTCAGATGGTGAATGAAATGACCCTGATTTCCACGAAGGGAAATCCACAGCGTCGAAGTGTAATAAGACTGTTGTAGGTCATATTACCCAAATTCCAGTCGAATATCACATCCATACAACGATAATATTAGAGTACAATAGTGTGGAATTACATAAATTATTACATCGCCACATTGGTGGAATCAAAAGTAGCATTCATTCAGAATAGCTTGAAGATATGATCGCCAAACTCGAGCGTAGGCACAAACCCCTCATCCGTCAAACACCTCGGAGCTATACTCCTTAGCAGAACCTGTGTGCCAAAATTTATCAGTACGATCTGTACTGGCCACTCCCATCCCTATGAGCATTGCTTTGTGGAAATTGGATGCAAGTTGGACATAGTCAAAGGAACCTATAAAGCTGGGGTTTCCTATGCATTAGCATATCAAGTAAATAATAATAGTTTGTCAAGTTTTAACACCATTCCCACACACATTCCACTCCATTCCCTTTTCCGAGCTAGGTTTGATCCTGGGATCGATATACCACCATCTCCATACCATCACTATAACCATACCATCGCTCAGTCGATAGGCCAACTCCCTCTCGGCATTGTCTCAAGGCCCATAGCCCCTAGCTACGACTGACACTCTCTCACGGGGGAAGAAGAGAAGGACTCATCTCACTATCTAGTTTAAGCAAAACCCAGGAAAGGTCCATAGCTGACAAGTCAGCACATGTATCGATCGATCAACCATACACTCTACAGAGGTTTTACATAACCACAAGATCCGCCGTCCTCACTGACCGTCGTCAACTAGGCTGATTCCAGCCGCTTGCTAGCCTAGGATAATGCCACTCTACCATTCGGCCCTAGTTCACCCCAAGTCTAGTCTAGGGTGGCTGAAACTGTGAGTCATGAGCCGGGTCCACAAGGTCTCCATGAAGTCTTGGAAGGGTGTGGGGGAAATCCTCCATGCCCCATACCTCCTTACACTATCCGCTAGCAACCTAGCAGTAGTGGCAATATCCTACTAAGTAGTCCGGCCGTCCCGCACCATATAGGGTGAGTGGTACGTAAGGCTTCCAGGTGAATCTAAGTACTAGTAAGTCCTTAGGGATGACCAAGCCAGAATGTCTCCATCAAGGTTTCCATTTATTGTGCCACCACAGCACCTCCATCCTAGGCTCCTCCCATCATAGGTTCACACCCAGGACCACCTCATATACCATTTACCCACCACAGGTATCCATTTCTAGGGGTGCCCAGGTAGCATCCCATAGCAAGACTTGCCCCAGCCTTGTCATATACTCCAACTTGGTCGACACAACCCTCACCCTCCACACACCCACGTCACACACGCAGCACTCTCCCCATAGTCCAGGTAACACCAGTTTCCACCATGCACGTAGTATAAGCGTAGTAGAAGTATAAGTAATGAAATATATAGCAGTAAGTGTGTGTCTAGCCTAATAGCAGGGTATGTAGGGGTAAGGTTGCATCAAGGTAAAGGCCTTCAAGTAAGCACACTACCATGCAAGTCCTATCATAATATGACTGTAGCAGTAAAGTAAAGCGATAGCAGTTCTATGTTAGCCATGCGTAATAGGTGCTATGAGATTGGGTGGGATGTGGCACCTTCAGTGTAGTCGTCTCTGTTCTCCTCATGGTACTCACGGTCCTTGTCCATCAGGTTCTCCTCCGAGTCTGCATCGTTCGCATTATAGTCGCATTAGCGACATCTATAGAATAGCACAAAGAAGGAATGGAAATTCCAAAGAGCCAAATGCACTCAAACATGGGTTCATTGCATAGAGCATGATTTTAGACGACTTTTGGTCCTAGTTTCGTATTTTTCTAAGGTTGTATGAATTAGTTATGAATTTCCAAAGTTTAAATCATTTCTGAAATTGGAAAAAGGCTGAATTAATTCTGGGCTAACACGTGTCACGCTGTGACTGGTCCACGTGGCATGCTGACGTCAGTCAGCGTCTCGGTTCCGAGCTGACAGGTGGGGTCCAGCTGACGTCAGCATGACGTCAGCAACATCATCAGTTCTGACAGGTGGGTCAGGGACTCTTGGGTCACTGACATGTGGGTCCGGTCAAAGTCAACGTCAGTCAATGGTGAGTCAACGGTTAACGGTCAGGGTCACTGACGTGTGGGCCAGGGCTGCTGACGTCAGCATCTGATGTCATCGTGA
This sequence comes from Miscanthus floridulus, assembly GCF_019320115.1. NCBI lineage: Eukaryota > Viridiplantae > Streptophyta > Magnoliopsida > Poales > Poaceae > Miscanthus > Miscanthus floridulus. The sequence goes on from NC_089591.1 coordinate 44,016,883, forward strand.
TGTTAGCATGACGTCACCCTGGCTGGGTTGGCTTCTGACGTGTGGGTCCCGTGTGATGTCAGCATGACATTAGCATCTAACATGTGGGTCCAGAGCGTCTGTGCTACTGACATGTGGGGTCAGGTCAATGGTCAATGTTGACCAGTCAACGGTCAATACGGGCGGGGTCTCGACTGGGCCTAGACAGGGCTGGATCTGGGCCGAGCTTGGCCCACCACGTGGCATGCTGTGGTGCTGCCATGTCACGTCCTTGGGCCTTTACTGGGCTTTGTTTCCAGGCTGTGGGCATGAGCGTGGCTCATGGTGGACCCATGTTCACGGTCCATAGACCTAAGGCAGGGTCCATGGTGGACCGAGTCCACCGTCTTTTCCCTCGGCCCGGCTCACGTGCACCGAGTGCAGGGCTATGCTGCTCAAGTCGCCCCATCTCCTCTATTTCTTAAACGGTCGTGCTCCTTCCAGTGGTGTGCCTCGTCGGTGAGCCTTGCCGTAGGCGCTGGTGCCCAATTGAGGAGGGGAAAAGACCCACCGAGCCTTAGCGTACACGGTGATGAGATCTAAGTGGTGGCCAAGGTTTTCTAGAGTGTCGGCCACGGTGGTCGACGGCTTGGCGTGGCGGCGCTCGTCGGTGTGGCATGGTCAGGCTGTGGTGGTGGCCAAGAGTGGGTTTGGTGGGGCGCGTGAGTTTCCCGTGGCTCCAGCAAACAGGGCGGGCGAGTCAGGGAGGCGCCAGGTGCTCCCAACGGTACTGGCCATGGTGGTCTGGTGCTCTGGCCGGTGGTGGCTGTGCTCGTTGGTGGTCTAGTGCTCTGGCCAAGGGGCTGCGGCTGACTATCGTCAACTTGGTCTATGTGGCTACCTTCCGGTCATCATGGTGACGCTCTACAGCTACGTTCTAGTCTTGCGAGGTGGTCGGGTACGCCGGCGGTGGCTGCGCCATGGCGGCGGCATCATGAGCGCGGCGTGCGTGCTTGGCTATGGCGTTCGTGGTGCTTGGAGAGGTCTACAGCGTCCAAGGGCTCAAAGGTGGTCGTGACGTGCGTGTGAGCATGCTGTGCTTATGTGCCTAGAGACCGGAGATGGCCTTGGCCTACGCGCTCACGGTAGGGAGCGCCATGGCCGGAGTAGCAAGGTCCGACGGTGAGTAGGGGAAAAACCAAGGGCTCACCGTAGGTGTTGTGGAAGAGGGGATGGCGGTGCAGTGATGAGTTGTGGCCGTGCAACTTCGGAAGCCATGCAGTGCCGACCCACGACCATGATGACGATGATGTCGTCGCCCTCGGCTACGTCGGCTTCGGCGGCACGCAGGGGCTCTGATCCTCCTCACACGATCTCCCTCTCGGCCCTCTACTCTCGATGCGGTGTGGCTGCTGGGCCACCAAGCGGTGGCGGTGGCTGAGGAAGAGGCTAAGGCACCGGGAGTGAGCGGCGTGTGAGCTGGCTTTATAGCCGAGCACCATACCTCCCATGGTGGCTGGCATCATGCGGTGGAGGCGTGTGCACCGCATTAGACGGTGCCACGGGGTTGCATGAGCATGGCGCAAGGGGGACAGGGTCATGCCCCGGGCGTGACCCCCTAGCCCACCCCTGCCACCGTGGTTGGCTCTTGGTCGCGTGGGCGGTTGAGCATGGCATGGAGAAGATGAACAGGGGAAGGCTGACGGGTGGGGCTCGGCAGGCAGCAACAGCAGGTAAAGCGAAGGGTGCGCGGGCGTGCTGGGCCAGCTCATGGGCCACACACGCGTGCTAGGAAGACGGGAAGGGGGTTGGCAGGCTGGTTGGGCTAGCTGGTTGGCTGGCGCAGGCCGAGCAGGCTGAGCCTACGAGACCTTCTTCTTCCCTTTTTCTTTTTCTGTTTTCTTTTTCTTCTTCCTTGATTTGAATTCAAATTTGTTTTTTTAATTTGGATTCCAAATTGGTGCACCATATTCATTGGAGTTGTTAAGTATATCATAACTCAAATGGAAATCCAAATCACATTTTGAATAATCAATGTATGCAACACTTTATTTGTTAGAATTTAAATAAACACAATTAACTAATGACATGCCATGCTTATGTGTTAACTTGGGTTGGGGTTAGACCTAATGCGTCTCTTAGGTTGGGTTACTATACATGACGCTCATCATTGCATGGGAGTTTTTAAAAAAAATTGTATTTGGTATTTTTAGTGTGTGGATTTTTGGGTTGTTACAGTCCTACCCCCTTAACAAAATCTCGTCCCCAAGATTAAAGCGTAACGTACTCTTCAAAGAGGTAAGGATATCATAGCCGGAGGTCAGACTCTTTCTCCCATGTTGCTTCTCTCTCTGTGTGATTGGTCCATTGGATCTTGCACATAGGAATAGTCTTGCTTCGGGTCTCTTTGGTATCTCTACCCAGAATTCTGATAGGATGTTCTTTATACTCAAGTGTATCTTGAATGTCAAGTGTACTAGTCGGGATTACTTCATCGGGCACTCTCAAACACTTGCGTAGCTGTGAGACATGGAATACGGGATGTACACCCATCAAGTCCTCAGGTAGCTCAAGTTTGTAGGCAAGCTTCCCAATCCTCTTGCAAATCTTGTATGGGCCAACAAATCTAGGGGCAAGCTTTCCTTTCACATGGAATCTGACAGTTCCACGTAGCAGGGATACTTTGAGATAGACGAAGTTTCCCACATTGAACTCAAGTTCTCTTCTCCTTTTGTCAACATAGCTCTTGTATTGACTTTGGGCAATTCTCAAGTTCTCCTTCACTCAAGCAACTCCTTCTTTGGCATCTTGAATCTTGGCGGAGTCAAAGAACGATCTTTCTCCTGGTTGGGACCACATCAAAGGTGTCTTACAAGGCCTACCATACAGAGCTTCAAATGGTGACATCTTGATACTGGCTTGGTAGTTGTTGTTGTGAGAGAACTCTGCATAAGGTAGGCATTTCTCCCAATCAGAGCCATAACTTAGTACACTAGCGCGAAGCATGTCTTCTAAGATCTGATTTACTCGTTCTGTCTATCCATCTGTCTGTGGGTGATAAGCGGTACTAAAATCGAGTTTGGTTCCAATAGACTTGTGCAGAGCTTCCTAGAATTGGGACACAAACTGAGGACCACGATCAAATACAATGCTAGAGGGAGCTCCATGCAACCTGAGAATATACTCAACATATAGATCTGCTAATTTTTCAGCATTGGTCTTGGTTTTAACGGGTACAAAGTGAGCAATCTTGGTCAAACGATCAACGATCACCCAGATGGAATCATTGCCTTTCTATGAATGGGGCAATCCAACTATGAAATCCATGGATATGCTCTCCCACTTCCACTCGGGAACGTCAAGAGGCTTTAGCAAACCTGCAAGCCTTTGATGTCCAGCCTTGACTCTACTACAGGTGTCACACCATGCCACATGTCCTGCAACGTCTGTCTTCATGCCCTTCCACTAGAAGTGTTTCTTCAAGTCTTGATACATCTTTGAACCTCCAGGGTGAATACAGTACTTGGAATCGTGAGCTTCTGACAGAATTTCCTCTCGTAGTACTGGGTCAGATGGAACACAGATTCTATTCTTGAACCAGATGGTTCCTTGTTCATCTTCTTGGTGGTTAGCCTTGTAGCCTAGTTTCATCAGACCACGGACATACTCAATCTCTTCACAACTTTTCTGAGCTTAACGAATACGATCTGTGAGATCATACTGTATGCGGAGCTCATTCAACAAGCCATGTGGTAGTACCTCAAGCTAGTAATCTTCAATCTCTTCCTTGAGCTTAGGTGGTACGGATCCAGTGATCAAAGTGTGATAGTAACTCTTGCGACTAAGAGCATCTACGACTACATTAGCTTTTCCTGGATGATAGTGAATTTCTAGGTCATAGTCCTTGATCAATTCTAGCCATCAACGTTGCCTCATATTTAGATCTTCCTGAGTGAAAAAGTACTTTAAGCTCTTGTGATCTATATAGATATCACATTTGTTGCCTATCAAGTAGTGTCTCCAGATCTTCAAGGCATGCACAATTGCTGCTAATTCAAGATCATGGGTTGGCTAATGGTTCTCGTGTTCTTTCAACTGTCGAGACACATATGCTATCACTCTCCCATCTTGCATCAGCACACAACCAAGTCCTTGACGAGATGCATCACAATAGACCACGAAATCTTTGGTGATATCAGGCAATGCTAGCACAGGAGTTGTGGTAAGCTTCAGTTTCAGTTCCTGGAAGCTTTGTTCGCACGCGTGTGTCCATTCAAACTCCTTAGTCTTCTTCAGAAGGTTGGTCATTAGACGGGCTATCTTGCAAAAGTTCTCAATGAATCGGCGATAATATCCAGCCAATCCCAAGAAACTTCTGATTTTTGTCACATTACGAGGTTGATCCCACTCTTTCACGGCTTCAATTTTGGCTAGATCAACTACGACACCTTCAGCTAATAGTACATGGCCTAAGAAGGCAACTTCCTATAGCCAAAATTTTGCATTTGCTGAACTTTGCGTAGAGCTGATGTTGGGCTAGTTTCTTGAGCACTATTCTCAGATGATGTTCATGTTCTTCAGCGGTGGATGAATAGACAAGGATGTCATCAATGAATACTACCACGAACTTATCTAGATCATCCATGAAAACCTTATTCATCATGTTCATGAAGTATGCGGGAGCATTAGTGAATCCAAAGGACACCACGGTGAACTCAAACTGCCCATACCTAGTCACAAAAGCTGTCTTCGGGATGTCACTCTCTTGAATCTTCATCTAATGGTAGCCAGATCTGAGATCAATCATGGAGAAATACTTGGCACCTCAAAGCTGATCAAGCAGATCATCAATCCTTGGCAGGGGGTACTTGTTCTTGATGGTGACTATGTTTAAGTTCCGGTAATCAATGCACATTCTCATTGAGCCATACTTCTTCTTAACAAATAGAACAGGGGATCCCTAGGGTGAAGCACTGGGTCTGATATATCCCTTCAAGATGAGCTCATCAAGCTGTTTCTTGAGCTTGGCCAGTTCATCAACTGACATGCGATAGGGTCTCTTAGCAATCAGTCCTGTTCCCAGTAAAAGATCAATGATGAACTCTACATCACGGTCTGGTGGCATACCTGGTAATTCTGCAGGGAATACATTGGGATAGTCTCTGACCATAGGCACATCATGAACTATCTTCTCCTCTTTCGGTGATTCTGAACTAGCTTTAAGGGCACACAAGATAGAGGTGGACTTTCTAGACTAGGGTTCACATCTAATGACTTGGCCTGATGGGTGGGTCACTTGGACATATCTAGGTGAACATGATATGATACCTCGGTGAATGGTTAGCCAATCCATACCTAAGATGACATCTAGGTTTGTGGAAGGTAACAGGGTTAGGTCGGCTTTAAAGATAAGACCCTCAATGGTAAGACTCACTCCCTTATAGATGTGGGTGCACTTTAGGTCTCCTAAAGGTGAGCTGGTGATCATAGGCTTTCCACATGGGGTTACAAGCAGGTCATGTTCTCGTGCAAACTTGGATGATATATAAGAACAAGTTGCTCCAAAGTCAAATAGAACTGATGCAGTATTGCCATTAACTAAAAACATACCATACACAATGTCAGGGGCAACTTGTGCATCCTCGACATCCAGATGGTTGAGACGTCCATGAGTAGCAGATCCCTTGAACTGAGACTTCTGAGCAGCTGAGTTCTATGGGCACTCAGCGGCCTTGTGACCTGGCTGGCCACAAGCAAAGCAGGTGAAAGATGTACCGCCTATAGGGGTTGGTGTGGTTGCCTTCCAATTTCCAGTGCTTGGTGCGGAGCGGTTCTGTGCTGGGCGTTCATTCGCTGAGCGGGGACAGTTGAAACGATCCTGAGTGTTGCGGTACTGAGTGTAATGGTCCCGGGTGTAATGATCCTAAGCAGGGCAGGAGTATTTGGCAGTGTAGCCTCCACTACCCCTACTCGATCTAGGGTTGTCATCCCTATTGGGGCAAGAGTGTTCCCTAGATGGTGCATCTCTACGAAACCTCTTGCGATCACGGCCACGGAGAGACTCCTTAGGCTTGCACTTCCTCTCCCTGTACTCCTCTCTAGCTTCAGCACGATCTTTCTCGATCTGGATGCAGCGATCCACCAAAGCACGCAACGTGTTACTCTTAATACCGCCAAACTTCTGCTTGATGTGCGGGTTAAGTCCCTTGCGGTAATAGTATAGCTTCTCCTTCTTAGAGTTCACAACATAGGAAGGTGCATAGCGTAGAAGGTTGGTGAAATGAGTAGTGTACTCAGTCACCCTGTCCTTTCCCATCTTGATGTTGTGGAACTCCTCAGCTTTGGCCTCCATGATACCCTTGGGAATGTGATAATCAGTGAATGCTTCGGCGAACTCATCCCATGAGATGTTGGCAGGGTCTTCTTGGGAATCACTGAAACTGACCCACTAGGCGTGTGCTGCACCCTGTGAGCTGGTGTGCGGCTGCTCCAACACACTCATCGTCGGTGAAAGTAGTGAGGTCAAGCTTCTTCTCCATCTCCTTGAGCCAGTCATCGGCTACAAGCGGGTCAGGGTCGGTGCCATCATAGGTGGGTGGCCTTAGCTTCAGAAACCCTTCCAGCTTTCTTTGGAAGTCATTCTACTAACCTCCCTAGTGACAGTTTGCTCCTTCAACAAGAGCTGCAAGAAGCTGGGTCTGTTGTGCCATCACTTCTGCTAGGTTCGGTGGTGGTGGTGGTGGAATGTTCTCCTCAGGCGGTGGAGTATTCTCCAGGTGGAAGGGTATCCCTCCACGTCCACGGCCATGGCCACGGCCATGACCACAGTTGTTGCCACCACGTCCCCCATTTGGTTCAACTGGTTTAGGGGTGGGCGCACGTCCATGGTTCATCAGGTGATTAGATCAGCGGTTCGGCATCTGCAACACGGATCATAGAGAATTTAGTGCTTGTGCCATAAGTGCTTATAATTCAATATGATTATGTGATTTTGATGATTTAAAGAAAAACATTTATACTATCCAACACTCATTACAAAGAAGCAATAAGATCCATAAGATGCAATAAGATCCAAAACATTCATTACATGGGTTTTATTACATAGCATCATCTCTAGTAGCTACACTTGAAGACATGCGAGAATCGTACTATGCATAATGTCTCATAATACATCTCATAAGGGGTACATCATGGGGTACAACTTACAGAAGTTACTGACATGACTCATGACCACGCGGGGTCATTCTACTCTAACTCGTACACCACAGCCGGGATACGACTGTTCTCGATCTCAATCTCCTCGTTTGACTTGTGAAGTCAGGACACGTACTTCAAGGCCTCGGTGAGCTCCTTAGTAGGCTTGGCTCTAGGTAGGGTAGGGCAGGCGTCTAGGTTAAGGCGAGTCGGGGCTAACTCGAACTCCTCTATCCTAGGCTTCGTCTTGCTACGAATCTCCTTGGTAGCTAATCCCACATACCCTTCATCTCCCTGAGGCGCTTCCTATCAGACTTCTACCAAGCTTGCCATGTCCTCTCACACTTGTCCTGTAGGTACTCGGTCTACCTGAGTGCCTTGATCAGGTGACCCTGGTTGCGAACGACCTTCTTCCTGAACTCCTCTAGCTCTTGAGTCATGGTCTTATTCTGAGATTGGATCTTCAGCATATCAATCCCCTTGGATCTTTCTCTGTCTCCTCTACGGTTGAACTCGGCCTTCTTGTCATCCAACTCTCTCTACAACTCCAAGACCTTGCTATTGAGGTAGCAGTTCCTATTGCCTAGGTCGGCTGCTTTGTCCTGTAAGTCTGTGACCTTGGCTCTGTGGACTTCTTCACGATGGTTGAGCTCGTCCTGTAGCTTGGCAACTGTCTCCAGTAGACTAGCTCGCTCCTATACTCCCTACGAGTCTCGCTCCTGGTACTCCCACTGAAGGGCCTAGTCCTAACGTCTCCTCTACTCCAGCTGGGTCACGTACCTGTCCTGCTCTAGTAGGTGGATAGCTGAGACGCGAAGGCATCTATCCTCCTCAGCAAGGATAACTCTACTAGCTGCAAAACTCTGCTCACTAGGGGTAAGGCTGAGGTCAAGGGCCTGGGGAAGTAGACGGAACTCGGTCGTCTTCAGGTGCTCGTAGTGGTCCCTCATCACTCTGCGAAGTGCCTTGTGTGAGATAGCTCGCAGTCCCTCCTCGACTGTGTCCTCTATAGTCAAATCAGTGGAAGCTGGGACAGAAGGTTGTAAGGTAGTGCTAGCTGGGAACTCGACTAAGGTGACAATCGGTCCTTTGATTCCTCCTTCCTGAGCTAGCTTCCCGGTGCAGGTGACCTTGATAAGCTCGTCGGGGACACCTAACGTGACGAGAACTCGGTAGAGGGTCTGTGCAAAACCCCTGAGCTCACGTAGGTTGAAGGTAAGCTTGGCGTGGTCCAGAGGTAGCGGTCCTAGAGGTAGCCAGTCGACGTTCGTTGCCATCTGCATGTTTTAAGGAATAGGTGTTAGCAGGTCCATAATAGATAAGCCTTACATAAAAGTAAATGCAGGGTCGGTATATAACCGAAAGAAGGGTTGTTCATGTCCTATTCTATCGTCCATTTCTGAGGGTTTCGTCGTAAGGTCAAGTATGGCTCTGATACCAACTGAAATGACCCCGATTTCCCCGAAGGGAAATCCACGGCGTCGAAGTGTAATAAGACCATTGTAGGTCATATTACCCAAATTCCAATCGAATATCACATCCATACAACGATAATATTAGAGTACAATAATGCAGAATTACGTAAATTATTACATCGCCGCATTAGCAGAATCAAAAGTAGCATTCATTCAGAACAGCTTGAAGATATGATCGCCAAACTCAAGCGTAGGCACGAACCCCTCATCCGTCAAACTCCTCGGAGCTATACTCCATAGCAGAACCTGTGTGCCAAAATTTATCAGTACGATTTGTACTGGCCACTCCCATCCCTATGAGCATTGCTTTGTGGAAATTGGATGCAAGTTGGACATAGTCAAAGGAACCTATAAAGCTGGGGTTTCCTATGCATTAGCATATCAAGTAAATAATAATAGTTTGTCAAGTTTTAACACCATTCCCACACACATTCCACTCCATTCCCTTTTCTGAGCCAGGTTTTGATCCTAGGATCGATATACCACCATCTCCATACCATCACTATAACCATACCATCACTTAGTCGACAGGTCAACTCCCTCTCGGCACTGTCTCAAGGCCCATAGCCCGTGGCTACGACCGACACTCTCTCACAGGGGAAGAAGAGAAGGACTCATCTCACTATCTAGTTTAAGCGAAACCCAGGAAAGGTCTATAGCTGACAAGTCGGCACATATATCGATCGATCAACCATACACTCTGCAGAGGTTTTATATAACCACAAGATCCGCCGTCCTCGCTGACCGTCATCAACTAGGCTGATTCCAGCCGCTTGCTACCTAGGATAATGCCACTCTACCATTCAGCCCTGGTTCACCCCAAGTCTAGTCTAGGGTGGCTGAAACTATGAGTCATGAGCCGGGTCCACAAGGTCTCCATGAAGTCTCAGAAGGGTGTGGGGGAAATCCTCCACGCCCCGTACCTCCTTACACTATCCGCTAGCAACCTAGCAGTAGTGGCAATATCCTACCAAGTAGTCCGGCCGTCCCGCACCATATAGGGCGAGTGGTACGTAAGGCTTCTCGGTGAATCTGAGTACTAGTAAGTCCTTAGGGATGACCAAGCTAGAATGTCTCCATCAGGGTTTCCATTTATCGTGCCACCACAGCACCTCCATCCCGGGCTCCTTCCATTATAGGTTCACACCCAGGACCACCTCATATACCATTTACCCACCACAGGTATCCATTTCCAGGGGTGCCCAGGTAGCATCCCATAGCAAGACTTGCCCTAGGCTCATCGTATACTCCAACTTGGTCGACACAACCCTCACCCTCCACACACCCAAGTCACACACGTAACACTCTCCCCATAGTCCAGGTAACACCAGTTTCCACCACGCACGTAGTATAAGCGTAGTAGAAGTATAAGTAATGAAATATATAGCAGTAAGCGTGTGTCTAGCCTAATAGCAGGGTATGTAGGGTTAAGGTTGCGTCAAGGTAAAGGCCTTCAAGTAAGCATACTACCATGCAAGTTTTATCATAATATGACTGTAGCAGTAAAGTAAAGCGATAGCAGTTCTATGTTAGCCATGCGTAATAGGTGCTATGAGATTGGGTGGGATGTGGCACCTTCAGTGTAGTCGTCTCCATTCTCCTCATGGTACTCGTGGTCCTTGTCCGTCAGGTTCTCCTCCGTGTCTGCATCGTTCGCATTATAGTCGCGTTAGCGACGTCTATAGAATAGCACAAAGAAGCAATGGAAATTCCAAAGAGCCAAATGCACTCAAACATGGGTTCATTGCGTAGAGCTTGATTTTAGATGACTTTTGGTCCTGATTTTGTATTTTTCCAAGGTCGTATGAATTAGTTATGAATTTCTAAAGTTTAAATCATTTCTGAAATTGGAAAAAGGCTGAATTAATTCTAGCCTAACATGTGTCACGCTGTGACTGGTCCACGTGGCATGCTGACGTGACGTTAGCGTCTCGGTTCCGAGCTGATAGGTGGGGTCCAGCTGACGTCAGCATGACGTCAGCAACGTCATCAGTTCTGACAGGTGGGTCCAGGGACTCTTGGGTCACTAACATGTGGGTCCGGTCAAAGTCAACATCAGTCAATGGTGAGTCAATAGTCAACGGTCTACGGTCAACGGTCAGGGTCACTGACGTGTGGGGCTAGGGCTGCTGACATCAGCAGCTGATGTCATCGTGACGTCACCCTGGCCGGGTTGGCTTCTAACATGTGGGTCCCGTGTGATGTCAGCATGACATCAGCATTTGACATGTGGGTCTAGAGCGTCTGTGCTACTGACATGTGGGGCCAGGTCAACGGTCAACGTTGATCGATCAATGGTCAATACGGGGTGGGTCTCAACTGGGCCTAGACAGGGCTGGATCTGGGCTGGGCTTAGCCTGCCACGTGGCATGCTATGGTGCTACCACGTCACGTCCTTGGGCCTTTACTGGGCTTCATTTCTAGGCTGTGGGCGTGAGCGTGGCTCACGGTGGACCCATGTTCACGGTCCATAGACCTAAGGCAGGGTCCATGGTGGACCGAGTCTACCGTCTTTTCCCTCGGCCCGGCTCACGTGCACCGAGTGCAGGGCTGCGCTGCTCATCTCGCCCCTTCTCCTTTGTTTCTTCCACGACCGTGCTCCCGCCGGTGGTGTGCCTCGTCGGCGAGCCTTGCCATAGGCGCTGGTGCCCAATTGAGGAGGGGAAAAGCTCTGCCGAGCCTTGGCGTACACGGTGATGGGATCTAAGTGGTGGCTAGGGTTTTCCAGAGCGTCGGCCACAGTGGTCTGCGGCTTGGCGTGGCGGCGTTCGTAGGTGTGGCATGGTCAGGCTGTGGTGGTGGCCAAGAGTGGGTTTGGTGGGGAGCGTGAGTTTCCCGTGGCTCCAGCGAACAGGGCGGGTAGGTCAGGGAGGCGCCAGGCACTCCCAACGGTACTGGCCACGGTGGTCTGGTGCTCTGGCCGGTGGTGGCTTTGCTCGTTGGTGGTCTGGTGCTCTGGCCAAGGGGCTACGGCTGACTATCGTTGACTTGGTCTACGCGGCTACCTTCCGGTCATCACGATGACGCTCTACGGCTACGTTCTAGTCTAGCGAGGTGGTCGGATACGCCGGTGGTGGCTGCGCCATGGCGGCGGTGTCGTGAGTGTGGCGTGCGTGCTCGGCTGCGGCGTCCATGGTGCTTGGAGAGGTCTACAACGTCCAAGGGCTCGGAGGTGGTCGCGACGTGCGTGTGAGCGTGCTGTGCTTGTGTGCCTAGAGACTGGAGATGGCCTTGGCCTACGCGCTCACGGTAGGGAGCGCCATGGCCAGAGTAGCAAGGTCCGGCGGCGAGCAGGGGAAGAACCGGGGCTCACCGTAGGTGTTGTGGAAGAGGGGATGGCGGTGCAGTGATGAGTTGCGGCCGTGTAGCTCCAGAAGCCTTGCAGTGCCGACCCACGACCGTGATGACGACGACGGCGTCGCCCTCGGCTCCGGCGGCTTCAGCAGCACGCGGGGGCTCCGATCCTCCTCACACGATCTACCTCTCGGCTCTCTACTCTCAGTGCGGTGCAGCTGCTGGGCCACCAAGCGGTGGCGGTGGCTGAGGAAGAGGCTAAGGCGCCGGGAGTGAGCGGCGTGCGGGCTAGCTTTATAGCTGAGCACCATGCCTCCCATGGCGGCTAGCCTCGTGCGGTGGAGGCATGTGCACCGCATTAGACGGTGGCGCGGGGTTGCATGAGTGCGGCGCAAGGGGGACAGGGTCATGCCCCAGGCGTGACCCCCTGGCTCGCCCCTACCACCGCGGTTGGCTCTTGGTCGTGTGGGCGGTTGAGCGTGGCATGGAGAAGATGAACAGGGGAAGGCTGACGGGTGGGGCTTAGCAGGCAGCGACAGCAGGCGAAGCGGAGGGCGCGCGGGTGTGCTGGACTGGCTCGTGGGCCGCGTGCGCACGCTGGGAGGACGAGAAGGGGGTTGGCAGGCCGGTTGGGCTGGCTGGCTGGCGCGGGCTGAGCAGGCTGAGCCTACGAGGCCTTCTTCTTCCCTTTTTCTTTTTCTGTTTTCTTTTTCTTCTTCCTTGATTTGAATTCAAATTTGGATTCCAAATTGGTGCACCATATTCATTGGAGTTGTTAAGCATATCATAACTCAAATGGAAATCCAAATCACATTTTGAATAATCAATGTACGCAACACTTTATTTGTTAGAATTTAAATAAACACAATTAACTAATGACATGCCATGCTTATGTGCTAACTTGGGTTGGGGTTAGACCTAATGCATCTCTTAGGTTGGGTTACTATACATGACACTCATCATCGCATGGGAGTTTTTAAAAAAATTTGTAGTTGGTATTTTTAATGTGTGGATTTTTGGGTTGTTACAGTGAACCTGGACGTTGAACGTCTCCAACACCCGGCGGAGGAACGGGACGTAAGGAAGGCAGAGGCCGCAGGTGAAAAAGTCCTAAAACACCACCGCATATCCCTCCTCCGGCTCCGGAATGGTTTGGCCGGGCGGAGGGATCTTTACCCTCGAAGAAGGAAAATACGATTCCTTCAACATCTCCGTGACCGCCTCTTCAGTAATGGAGGAGGGGCCGAAATCCCATGACTTTATCGCCATGTCTCCGGAATCCACAGCGACCAGGTCCCCGACAGACGTAGAGACACTCCCCAAATCCTCCTCCACCAGCTTCTCAAATTCTAGCGTAGAGGCGAAGGCAATCATGCTCTCCTCAAAATGTGCACTCCAGCCGCCTTCCCTAACACCAAGAAGGTGGCGGTAGGGTCTGAAGAAGGCGGGCCGACGAGTATGGGCGAAGGCCGAAAAGAGAGCCACCGCAGCGGCAACCTAGGAGGAAGGCGCAAGCGGAAACAAGGAATGCGCGAAGGCAGTTCAAGCGAAAGCAAAGAAAGCAGAGGGCGACTTCAGGCGTTGCAATGAAAATGAATGACTCGTGTGGGGGGACCCCGCCACCAACACCGCCCTTATATAGGCCGCGGGCGGGCGGTTCCGCTCTCGCCGTATAACGGTCAACCGCGGATAGTGCGCCTGGCGCCCAACGGTAACCCCTGGATAAGTTGCAAGGTGCACAACGGCTAGATTTGTAGCCCAACGGCAACCTTAACAAGACCAGCGGCCGCGCTAGAGCGGGCCAGGGGGGAACCAGTGGGGATCAGTCGGAGACATGACCACGCGCAGTCTCCGCCCCCGCGGACGTCCTTGCTTATGGTGTTTTGAGCTCACGACACGCTCAGGCGGACCGTGGTCTCAAAAGTGGGGAACTGTTGTAACACGGCCTCCGAGAGTAGCGGAGACCTACGCGGTCGGCAGTTCGCAAAGACGTCTCCGACCGATCACCTAAACGAAGGCCCAGCCACCACGCCTCCAGACCCTGACCCTGGAAAGATGACAGTTTCTCAGACTGTGCTCGTAGGACGCTGCAAGCAACCTCGGCAGAGCCTCCGCCCGTTAGGCGCGCAGGCACCTCCGGACGAAGAGGGCGGAGGCCGCCCCACTGATAGGCTAATCAAATGCCAACGTCTAATATGTGTGTGTAGGTAAGCAGAGGAAGGCGCTCATGGACGGCGCTGGCACTCCGGTTCGGCCTCCGCTCATATGGGCAGAGGCCCGAGCAGGAGCACGACTATACCGGGCGTCGGAGGTCGGTGGCCTTCGGCGCCCCTGAGGCGGAGACCGACGGCGGAGGGCCAAAGGCCCATCAACAAATCCTGAGGCCTGCTGGGCCGGTTGGTCGCGCAGGCCCAGTATCTGATAGCGGCGTGGCAAGATTACCCCCGAGACGAAGAGCAAGTAGAGGAATATTCTCAGAATGTACTGTAGCAGTTGAGGGGCACTGTTGTAAGCATCGCAAAGGCGGTAGTTGAGCCCTATAAATAGGGAACACTTGTAACAGTACAGGGAGGTTGGTGAATGTATTAATGAAACCACAGCATTACGTGTCATTCCCTTACACGCCCTCTTGCCGTGCCAACCCTTCCAAAGCTTCCGCCCGATTACTGCATTCATTAGGCGGAGGCCCCTACCACTTCCTCACCGTCTGAGACCGCATGTCTCAACAGTTATTTAAGTCATGTTTGATCAATAATCAACTGTACGACAATGGAGCAACCCCACCACTGAATTAAGTGACAAATCCAGTTTCTATTTTCTCTTTGTACCCTATGATTTTTTCCAATGTTCTTCAAATTGATAAGAGATATATGCCAGCAAGGGAAATATCCATATAGGTTCTTCTAACTTTCCTCAATATTCATATGCTCTTCATATTGATAAGAAATATATGCTAGTCAGGATAATAAATCTTTACAGCCACACCTACTAAATAAATAGCACAAAAGGTAATTTTGCAGAAAAAATACACTTACACAGCTGAAACATGGCCTTTGCGAACAATTTTGGCTTCGTCCAGCCTTCTAGCATCAAACGAATAACAGTTTGTGTCTTCATTTGCCTAGTGACAAAAGGGAAAACAACATCAGTTCCTAAATGCTGGAGTTGCAGACTTAACAAATATTTATAATATGATACTCAGAATTATGTGACAGCTCAAGTAAATATAAAAATAAATTTGAATCTTACAGCAGTGAAGTTCATGGGCTCTCTAGGGTTCCAGCATACTGAATTGCACCTTGTCTGCATAATCAAAGCATACATCACTGTATACAATTCAGTATGTACAAAAATAGAAGCTAGAAGAAAATGTACATTTATCAGGATTCCAAAGATGAGAATACACTCACCCCTTTCTAAAGCTGGTGACGGCGTCCGGATCCGGGGAGGGGGAGAGAGGGGGAGCGGCGGCGGCCGGATCCGGGGAGGAGGAGGAGGGGAGGGGCAGCGCCCGGATCCAGAGAGGGAGGGGAGGGCGGGGCTGCGCCGGAGAGGGAGAGGAGGGGCGTGCCAGAGGAGGGGAGGGAGGGGAGCGGCGTGGCGGTGCCGGAGAGAGGGCGCGGGCTGGTGGATCTAGGGAGGAGGTAGGGGAAGAGGGAGGGGAGCTGAGGGCCGGGCGGATCTAGTGAGGGGGTGGGCGGAAAGGGAGGGGAGGGCGGGGCCACGCCGGCGCCGGAGAGGGAGAAGGGGAGGGGGCGCGCCGGAGAGGGAGGGGAGGGGCGCGCCGGCGCCGGAAAGGGAGGAGGGGGGAGGGAGGGGGCGGCGGCCAGGGAAGGAGGGGGTGGCGCCGGCAGGAGGATGGGAGGGGCGCGAAGGCAGCTAGGAGAGGAGAGCGGTGGGCAGGGAGAGGGGAGCAGGGGCAGGGAAGGAGAGGGGGTGTGTGCGTGCGTGTTAAGGCGGGCGGGGGCTTTGCGGAGTCCCCTGATCCGACACTCGGCAAAGCAGTGTTTGCCGAGTGTCCTAGATCTAACACCCGGCAAAGGATTTTTTTAATTTTTTTATTTATTTTTCTCTTTTCATGGAGGGACACGTGGCGTGATGTTTGCCGAATGCCGTAATTTGCCGAGTGTTTTTCCCATATTTGCCGAGTGCCAGGGTTTGCCGAGTGTTTTTCAGTATAATTGTCGAGTGTCAAAATCTTTGCCGAGTGTTTTTAGTTTGGCACTCGGCAAACAGATGGTTTGCCGAGTGTCCGATAAAATACACTCACCAAAGAATATGACACTCGGCAAAGCCTTCGATTGCGGTAGTGATGATTTTTTCAGCTGAAATCATTTAGTGTTCCAAAATGACATTTGAAGTTGCCATTTTTTGAAATTAAAAATTCAAATAGGTAAAACACAGTCACATGAAAAGATGGATAAAATAATAGTGGTAAGAACACAATAAATTGATAGAGCATGATTTTAGAAATTTTTAGAAAAAAAATATCATCAAATTTGAAGTTAATATGAGGGAGAAAGACTAGTTATAAGTTTTAGCCAGAGATTAAAAAGAGAAATCAAAGTTCTTCAACAATTTTAAATTTTAAATTTAAACAGCATTTTCAAGTAGTAAATGATCTCAAATGAAAAAGTTTTCAACTACAAAGTTGCATAACTTTTCGAGATCTACAACTTTTGTTTTGGGCGTTTCTCCATTTGAGGCTGTTTAAAAAATTCAAATTTTCAATTTTAGAAAGCAAATGTAATTTTCGTTAGATAGATTATTTCAAATGAAAATATTTGGACATCCAAATGATCTCAAGTTAAAAAAGTTTGAACTACAAAGTTGTAGATCTTGTCGAGTACTACAACTTTGATATAAAGTTCGTCTTCATCGAACATCATATGAGAAACTTATGAAGGCAGTGATAGTATCAGTATCGGTTCTTGGCTAAAATCGGCACTGATGACCCAATATCACTGCCGGTTCTTGGCTAAAACCAGCAGTTAATATCCGAATATCAGTGTCGGTTGGTCCTATCACTGTTGATTTTAGCCAAAAACCGACAATGATGGTTTATCACTATCGGTTTTTTAAAATTCGACAGTGACGAGGCCGACGGTGATATCTAATTCTGTACTAGTGAGTGTGCACCGTGGCATGCGAGAGAGATACGAGAGAGGTGAAAAGGAGATGTGCATAGTAAGTAAGGGCACTTGGACATTTTTCATGGCTGGCCCCACATGACTGATCCGTGAGGCCGTTAAAATGTAACGGAAGTGACTGTAGTGACATGCCGAGGAAGAAAGTTTCTATCAACGTCACTGGAATCTGAAAAAAAAAATTAGTTACTCATATGAAATTTCAAACTTTTACAATGGCACAAAGGGAAAATACTAAAAAAAAAAATCATTCAGCCTGTATATTTTTTCTCTGCGAATTGGAAAATGCATTAAGAATCGAGTAGCGTCATTATAAGAGACTGAACAAACTCTTGAAAAGAAGAAAAGAAGACTTGAGTACGACTTGAGTGCCCCTTTATTCTTGTTAAGGTTGCAGTATCCTTAGTACATAATTCTTTTTAGGATCAAATGAGTCTGATATGTATGTAATTTTCATTCAGTATTTTAACCCAATTTGCGTTGTTAGAAACATTAATTAATTAACATGGCAAATGAGATACTTTTATACTCCAATTTGCATTCTTTTTTTAATATACAATTTGCATTATTCTTAGAAACATTAATCAACATGTAGGAGTAATTTATACCTTACTCGTTCACAGGATATATAGCCTGACGAAATTTCTGCATGCCTACGAATATCTTAAACGCATAAGAAACAGACATATATTAGACCCTATCATGGTCAAAGACAAACTTGAATCTCAACTAAATTATTCATTCTTTTCTTATATGGCTTTTCACAGATCTGAACTTTTACAATATAGATCTATAAGTGGTAGCTTTTAACACTTGAGAGCTTAAGAGATGACTTTAACTTTAATTATAGAAATACACTGACTTTTTATCTAATTGTTTTCCCACCATATATGGAAATCATCAAACAACTACTTTTTTAGTTTTCAATGTTAAAATTTAGCTATTTTATAATTATAATTTATATGAACTATTTATTTAGTTATTTTTCATTGTAGTTCATTCAGAGAATAAAAAAAATTATTTTCATAATATTTTATTGAAAATTTTCCTATACTAATTGTGTTTTACGTACATGGATCACTTCTTTTCGGTATTTTATTTCCAAACTCGTACGGACATCAAGTTGTTATTTTTCTTAATTTGTTCTTCTGAATTTAGTATTTGCGAATTGTATTAGGTATAAACTTTGTATTAGGTATGAATTTAGTATTTGCGAATTTAGTATTTGCGAATTATATTAGTATTTGCAAAATGTAGTCCGTTGCATCATTATGAAATCATACAGTATAGGTATTTTATGTTTAATGTGGGACTTTCTAAACTTTTTTTTGGCGAACATGGCTTCTTTTAACACTGTTTTTGTACTATAATAGATTAAATTGCACTTTTTTTACTAGACATGCACAAGTAGTGTACTAGAGGAGGAAGCAGAGTTGATTTCTTTGCCCTAGTCTGAATTAAGTCTGAACGTATAATGCTCCCTTTCATATAATAACTACCAGCCATTGCACTGTACATATGGATGTACACATGCATAGTCCAGAGAGTGCAATTACATAATAAATTAGTGAGGTAGAAGCTAGATGCATGGCAGGAAATACGTGCTGTCATATATGCTCTCGAGTTGTATTATATATGGCCATGTGTTTATACTCTGTGCATAGCCTAGTAATCGTGCCGCCTTCAAAGGCAGCATATGCATAGTTCAAGAGGGGCCAGGTTCTTGAGCCAAGCAGGAGGAGGGGTGTGGCAGCGAGCTAATAGAAGTGTCTCCAGTCTTCATTCAGAGGAAATTCCAATCGAATGGGTGCAGTGCAGTGTAGTCTAGAAATTGGAGGCATTGGGATTTTAAGCTATGCCCTGATTTGGAAGATGATACATATGAGTAGTTATCATCAACCGTCCTTCATCGATGATTGCAGTACGAGAGAAGTGCCAAGCGCTTAGATTATTATTAATTAGCCCGCTGCTTTAAGAAACATGCAGCCGAAGGTTAAAATCTTCCAGTATGGCAAAAGGATGGTAAGGCTGGGAAAGTATGGCTGCCCAGTCAAGTACTTGCTTGTAGACTACGGCTAAGGAGAAAGTGTTGGAGCCCCAAATGTAGGTCCTGTGGTCCAATTCGAAAGAAAGTTGCTCAATGGCAAATGGCATTAAGTAATTAACTAATAAATCCCCCATCGGAGTTTTTACAGTTACAGTAAGATCGGTCACCTGCTCCTACATGACCTAAACAAAGTTACTATATTGAAACAGCAAAAGTGAGAAGTAAGTGCATGCGGAACACATGAACTATATCAATGGAGCCAAGTATAGATGGTAGAGCCCACTAGTACAAAAACAGTTTCTACTGATGCCACTTTTTTTTCACTGTATAGAGAGGGGTTTGTAGGACCATGGACTAGATACAGTCTATTTGGTAGGGAATGTTATGTCTAGTAACACAATATATTATTTGAAACAATTGAACAAACATATTTTTACAGAAAATAGTCTCTTTGCTTATTTTAATCAACTGCATATAGATTAATTAATTAGTCACACCTATATGTTCATGTCATTTCCTGAGTTAAATTAATTAAAGTCTATGTGGAATCTACAGCTTGCGTACAACGAAATTTATTTACAGTCGCAACACAGTAATCTCTGGATTTTCACAGAACTTTTTTTTTTTTTGTTAGGGTTTAAGATGGAAAGTTTACAGACGTACAATTTATCGAGCGACTTGACCCGTCACACACGTTGTAGGTTTATATATAGATTTAACCATCGATAGACAGCGACTTCATGACACACGATAGATAACGACTTAACCATTGTGCTTGCGTCTTCGTAATTTCCTATATATGTGATGCGGCATGCATGCAGCCTACGGGACGAGGAGGCCGGTGAGGACCCGGCGTCGTGCGTCGTGTGGCGGCGTGGCGCGTCGGATATCATGGTGTACATGGCGAGGCAATGAGATCAGACGAGTTGTTTTGGCCACATCGCTAATGCTCCTGAAAAGGAATCATTGAGCCTGCATGTTTATTGTTCCAGTATCCTTTGTGCATAATTCTTTGTACATACACATAATTTTAATTCAGGATTCACAAATACAAATATTTGGACATTGGGTGTTACATGGTCACAAAGGTAACCTATATAAACTCACAGTGTCTCGTGTGCTACCATGTAGACCTACTATTCGCACTACATCCCATAACTATTGCTGGTGACAAAAATTGATGTTGATATTTATTAGTAGTAGATGAACCTAGACCTATATCCTCTTTTAGGTAGTAAGTCACCAATGCAAGGTGTTAGCCACTGGATCAATCCAAATGGAGGGCTCACATTAGGTACTTCTGTTGTAACTCTTTAAATAAACTAAAGGTACTCTAACCTAATGTTTCTTTCCACTTGTGAGCAGCTACTCGTAAAGAAAAAAAGTCCGAACTATGTCGCTTGCCATGGTAATTAGGTTCTCATGCATGTGCATCAAGGAAGTGATTAACCAATAGCATGTAAGATAACAAAAGAGGATATGTTTTTTCAAGCTGGGTAGTCTGAACCTATTTTCCTCCCCTTGGTTATAGTCACAAAAGTTGTATGATTTGAGCCACAATCACATTCTATCTATTTGTTCCATTCTATTGACATCAATGGTCACGCCAGTATCGCCGTAAACACCACGTACCCGGTGTACACAAGGTGTAAATGGTACTCAATTCACTACAGCAGCCACACGCTTTGCCGAGTGCCCCATGCACTCGGCAAAGGCACCCATGCATTCGGCAAATCCTTTGCCGAGTGCAACACTTGGCAAAGAGGCTCCGTCGAACCTTTTCACGGTAAAGCCTGCTCGGCAAAGGATCGCCGTAATCTCGAGCACTCGGCAAAGGCTTTGCCGAGTGTCAAGCTAGCACTCGACAAAGGATTGATGGCCGTTGGCCGACGGCTCACGCCGTCTTAATTTTTTTTTTATTTTTTTTGCCGAGTGCAACACTCGGCAAAGAATTTTCTTTTTTTTTCAAAATTCTTTGCCGAGTGCCATAGCGCCGAGGCACTCGGCAAAGCCTGTTTTTATTTTTTTTTTAATTTTCTTTGCCGAGTGCCACTGCCAAGGCACTTGGCAAAGCATTTTTATTTTTTTTTTAAATTTTCTTTGCCGAGTGTAATGGCCATTGCACTCGGCAAATCTAGGAAATTGTTGCTGCTATTTTCCCAAATGGTCATTGCACTCGTCAAAGCCACAGCAAAATTTTGTTTTTTGTTTTTTGCTTTTCCATGTAAACAACAGTGTATATATATATATATATATATATATATTAGAAACCACAATTCAACACAATATATCAGAAACCACATATATATATCACAAACGACCAATTATGTCTGAAATCCACAATATATTACAAACCACAAGTTCAAAGTTCACAAGTTCAATACATAAAGGCATGCCTACATAAAACCGACTCCGGAAGCGGCTCACGGCGAATGTGAGGGTTGCGACGCCCCAACTTGCGATGCCGGCAACCCTCCGAGATGGTTCGATGCCGCCCCCGATTGATGCTGCACAAAAGAAAAGAGATTGCACGTGAGTGACAAGATAAAAATGTAAGCAGTTTAAAGAAAAGTTGAAAATTTCGGCAGCACCTCCCCTGCACGGGGAGGTTTCCAAAACTTGCAAGAAAAACGTCGGCATGAAGGCCGACAACCACATTTCCGGCCCGAAGGCCGACACATCAACAAACTCTACACGAAGGCCCACACATCAACAAATCCGGCACGAAGGCATCACTAGGTTTGACACTAAGCATGAGCATAGAAAGTAAAGCATCCGTACTCATACTCAGGGACGTAGCCACGAACCATCGACGAAAGAAGCCGCTCAATCCATATGTGGAAGTCATGACTCTTCATCCCTAACACTCGGCCAGTATCTGGGTTCGCTCCCCTCCTCAGATTCGCTGCAAACCCATCAGGGAAACTTAACGTCTGCATCCATTGTATCACTTCCTTCCTGTGCTTCTTTTCCAAGACGTAATCGGCCTTAGGCCTTTTTCATGGTTTGCTGTCTCTTGGAGGCAGCATCTGTAGCTTTGGTCTGTTGCATAGTGTTGCCATGTCTACTCTAGCCTTAGGGTTATCCTTTGTCTTGTCAGGAATGTCCATGAGTGTTGCCCAAAGTGCTTTGGCGACATTCTTCTCAGTGTGCATTACATCTATGTTATGTGGAAGGAGAAGGTCATCAAAATAGGGAAGTCTCTCCAATCCCGACTTATGAGTCCACATATGTTCCACACCATAGCCCACAAAGCGATCTTTGTTTGGATTATCTTTGTTTGGATTAACTTTCTTTCTTTTACCTTTCTTTGGATTATCTTTTTGCGCTAGGACCACAAGAGCATCTATCTGAGCATGAAACTGGCCACCAGTCATCTTCTGAGGTGCAGGGTCAGTCACCGTGACACCTTTCGTGAAGTTCTTGGTGTCTTCTCTGAATGGATGGTCAAGAGGGAGGAACTGCCGATGCTTGTCGAACGACGAGAACTTGCCACCCTTCTTCAACCAAATGAACTGTAGAGCTGCCTTGCATACCGGACATGGAAACTTCCCATGGACACACCAGCCGGCGAATATCCCATACGCCAGGAAGTCATGCATGGAGTACAAGTACCAAACATACATTTTGAAGTTCTTCTTTGTAGCTCGGTCGTAAGTCCATACGCCTTCATTCCAAACCTTGATCAATTCATCATAAATCGGCTCCATATACACACCCATTTTGTTTCCCAAGTGTTCAGGAATTATCAACGTCAAGAATATGTTTTGCCGTTGAAGTAGGGCCCCGGGGGGGGGGGGGGGGGGGGAGATTGAGGGGGATAGCAAACACGGGCCAACAAGTGTATGGGGCCGACATCATTCCATAAGGATTGAACCCATCCGTTGCCAGTGCAATACGTACATTACGGGCATCTTCATCTTTGCCACGATGGTTGCCATTAAACCTTTTCCATGCTTCACCATCTGCTAGATGTACCATCTTGTCAAGATTGTATTGAACTCCATTCTTGTGCCATGTCATCTGTTTCACGGACTCCTCGGACATGAATAGCCGTTGGAGCCTTGGTATGATCGGAAGGTATCGTAGGACTTTCATGGGGATCCTTTCATTTTGCTCCTTCTTGCCATCACCTTTGTATACCTCCACATACCTAGAGGATTTACACTTTGGACAGTACTTTGCATCCTTGTGATCTTTCCTAAATAGGACACACCCCTTCGGACAACAATGTATCTGCTCATACGGAATCTTCAGTGCCCGAAGGAGTCTTGTTGACTCATACAAGCTGCTCGGCAGATGATGACCCTCCGGAAGCAAATCCCCAATAATTGCCATCATAGCATTGAAGCAGGCTCGCATCATGTTGTGCTGGGACTTCAACCCCAGTAGGCGCCCAATGGCATCCAGTTGAGAAACTGTTGTCTTCTCATGTAGGAACTTCTGTGCCGATTCCAACATGGCCAAGAATGCCTTAGCGCTTGGCTCTAGCTCGTCCTCCTCCTCCTCCTGCTCGACCTCTGGAGGTCTTTCAACAAACATCGCATCCTCATAGTCACCTAACCATCCTTCTACCCCGCCATCACCATCAAATGCCTCCAAACGTTGTCTCACGACCTCCTCTCTAGGACGATAGGCTTCACCATGGTACACCCACCGGGTATAGTTTGGCATAAATCCAAACTTGCAAAGATGCTTCATCATGACTTCCCTTATTTTTCTTTTCTTGTTTTCACAATTGCTGCAGGGACAGAACGTGTCTCTCGCTCCCTTAGCTTCCTTAAATGCATGTCCAAGAATTTCTCAGTCTTATCCATCCATTCATGGGTGATTTGAGCCTGACTTGGGTGTCCCATGTACATCCACTCACGGTTCTCCATCCTCTAGCATATACACATAACGGAGCAATATCATATACACATAACGGAGTAATATAACTATCAGTTGCATCTGCACGGTGTGCCTGCTGTCTAATAGGTGAGGATAGGTCCTAATCCCACCCACGGATGCGTAGATGAGGTTAGTTTCCATGCTCTACTCTGATCCGAGACAGAATTTTGGTAGCACCTCCCCGCTGTTCTCCCGATACATATCCTGGAAGGGAGAGTGTGTATCCGGAGAACAGCAGGGAGGTGGTGCCGAAACTTCATCTCGGATCCGAGTAGAATATGGAAACTAACCCATCTACGCATCCGCAGGCTGTCTAAAAAACGTGGACAATCCAAAACAGATATGGTCATAGATATGCAAAGATCCACATACCTCCAACCGTATCTGTTTCGAACGAGAGACACCTAACTGGGTTACGTACGACAACTGTAAGCAAGAGAGGTCAATTATACCTAGGGTGGCGGTGGAGAAAGGCTAGTGGCGCAGTGGTGAGTCGGTGTAGTGGCGAGACGAAGCAGTGCAGGCGTGACCACAGCGCCGACAAAGACCATCGGGATCACCGAGGTGCTCCGGGTCCCCTCCGACAGCTCCTGCTCTGCAAAAGAAGAAACACATCACTATTACTTGAAAAATTCGGTAGAACCTCCCCTATATGGGGAGGTTTCCAAAACCTGCAAGAAAAAGCCGGCACGATGGCCGATGTCCACATTTGGGGCACGATGGCCCACACATACACAAACCTAGCACGAAGGCCGTCAACACATAAACGGCACCAAGGTCGACACCCCCGGAGCCTTTACCTTTTCTCTGGCAAGGGACGGGGATGACGGCGTGGACGAACGGCGATGTGCGGGGATGATGGAGTGGACGAACGTCGTCGACGAACGGCGTGAACGGTCGTCGGACCGAGGTCCGTCTCCTCCTCCCCCCTTCTCCTTCTTCTTCCTCCTCCTTCTTCTTCCTCCTTCCTCCCTTCTCCTTCTTCTTCCTCCTCCTCCTCCCTTCTCCTTCTTCCTCCTCCCTGCTCCTTCTCCTCCCTTCTTCTTCCTTCTCCCTTCTCCTTCTCCTCCCACCTCCCTTCTCCTCCTCCCCTTCTCTTTCTCCCCTCCTCCTCCTCTCTGCAGGGACGGTCGGGCTGAGGGCAGGGCCGGCCGCCGAGGGGCGGTGTGGGCTAGGGCGTCGCCGGGGCGGCGGTGTGGGCTAGGGCGGCATGGGGGTGGGGGCCGGGGCGGCGTGGGGGCGGGGACCGGAGGGCGCGGGCGGCGACGCGGGGGCGGGGCTGGACGCCGAGGGGCGGCGTGGGGCGCGGGCTGGGGCGGCGAGGCCGGGTGGTGTGGGGTGCGGCGGCGTGGGTGGGGGGACGTGGGGCGTGGGGGCACGGGCCGGGGCGGCGTGGGGCGCGGTGGCCGGTGCGGCGGCGAGAGTGGCGGCGGCGACGCTGGTGCGGGTGAGGGACGGGCGCGGACGGTGAAGAATGAGGATAGGGTTGGAGGAGGATGGGCTGTGGGCCCTTATTCTAGAAGGGAATTTTTTTTCGAAATATCCTTTGCCGAGTGCTGTGGCCTGGCACTCGGCAAAGGCCCTCTTTGCCGAGTGTCAGGCATGGCACTCGGCAAAGTATTTTTGTTTTTTTTGAATTTTGATTTCAAATTTTTTTGTAGACCTTATCTATTGTTTACAAGCACATGTTAAAATTTGGGACCTTTTTATAACTTTTTCCTATATTTCTTGAATTAATTTTGTTGACTTGCATTTTTTCCGAAAAAGTAAATTTGAACTGCAGGTGCATGAAATAATGAAATGTAGCCATTCAAAAAATGATAGTCATGTTGTAGAGTG
Organism: Miscanthus floridulus; assembly: GCF_019320115.1. NCBI lineage: Eukaryota > Viridiplantae > Streptophyta > Magnoliopsida > Poales > Poaceae > Miscanthus > Miscanthus floridulus. The sequence continues at coordinate 44,042,727 of NC_089591.1, forward strand.
TATTTTGAGGCCGTATGCAGGAACTCACCCAAAATTTTGAACGCCTTGTTCACCAAACATGACGACCCACTTGTGGTCGGAGTGTATTTAAATTATAGAAAATGCAAACGAAGTCCAAAATTCACGAAATTTGTCGAGGTGTCGTGTGATCGCATGTGGAGGCTATGATAAAAATTTGAGAAGGTTTCGAGCAAGTTGCGATATCAGATGCCTAAAACCCAGACATCTAGGTCTAAAATTTTGAACGTCTTGTTCGCCAAACATGACGACGCCGCATGTAGAGATGTCTGGGTTTTAGGCATACGACATCGCAACTTGCTCAAAACCTTCTCAATTTTTTATCATAGCCTCCACATGCGATCACACGACACCTCGACAAGTTTCGTGAATTTCAGACTTCGTTTGCATTTTCTATAATTTAAATACACTCCGACCACAAGCGGGTCGTCATGTTTGGCGAACAAGGCGTTCAAAATTTTGGGTGAGTTCCTGCATACGGCCTCAAAATACACTCTACAACATGACTATCATTTTTTGAATGGCTACATTTCATTATTTCATGCACCTGCAGTTCAAATTTACTTTTTCGGAAAAAATGCAAGTAAACAAAATTAATTCAAGAAATATAGCAAAAAGTTATAAAAAGGTCCCAAATTTTAACATGTGCTTGTAAACAATAGATAAGGTCTACAAAAAAATTTGAAATCAAAATTAAAAAAAAAACAAAAATACTTTGCCGAGTGCCATGCCTGACACTCGGCAAAGAGGGCCTTTGCCGAGTGCCAGGCCGCAGCACTCGGCAAAGGGCCTCTTTGCCACCCACTCGGCAAAGGGCCTCTTTGCCGAGTGTCAGGTTAAGTGCTCGGTAAACATTTTTTTTTTAAAGATGGTAACGGCGTGGGCGGGGTAGGCGGGCAACTGACGGGCATTTTGCCGAGTGCGCTCTTTGCCGAGTGTTGCGCTCGGCAAAGAGTGCCTTTGCCGAGTGGCGTGCTTTGCCGAGCGCCGGGCACGCTGCGGCACTCGGCAAAGCTACTCTTTGCCGAGTGCATTTCTTTGCCGAGTGCAACACTCGGCAAAGAGTGGCTTTGCCAAGTGCCCTATTTTCGGCACTCGGCAAAGCATGCGGCACTCGGCAAATTTTGCTTCTCCCGTAGTGATTGGTTTATGTGCAGTTTAGCCCCTAAATGCTCCATTACACAGTCAAACACAGCATCACACCGCTTGAACGGAGTACTTGACTCGGGAAAAAACAATTTTACTTGGCATTTAGGCTGTGTAATGAGCTGTTTTAGCTGTGTAATGAGTTGTGTTGCATTTGCTTGAGTACACACCATGTAACCTATGTACACACCATGTACATGCTGAGTACATGTCCTAGTCGCTACAAGTGGGGTGACCGAACGACTATCATGTAATGTTTATGGCAATGCCAGATGATGCTAGAAATTTCTGTCCATGACACAGGGTAAGAGCAGATCAACAATCTTAGGGCTACAACAAAAGAACAATTTGAGATATGGCCTGGCTTAAAGCGCAGCTGGTGAACGAAGGAGCGGCGTGGGAATTTGAAGAGCTTCAATGCATGCATTTTATCGATCCCATAGATGTTCCATGCAGTTTTATTATCTTTTATTGTTATGAAAAAAATAGAGTGGCAATGTTTTTTGAATCATATTATTTCATACTTGAAATTGTGCTGGATTCTTTATTGTTATGTAGCTTTTGACATATCTATTACAATATAGATTTTTGGAATCAATGTGGTAGCTTTTTGCACTTGAGAGTGGAAGAGATGTCTTTTTTAACTTTAGTTATAGCATACACTGACCTTTAATTTTATCTGTCCTTTTCGGACATATGGAAAGCAAATTACTATCTTTTTAATTTTTCAATGATAAATTTAGATATTTTATAACTACAATTTATATTGAGTATTTATATAGGTATTTTTCTTTCTAATTCATTCGGAGATCAAAATATCTTATTCAATGTTTTTCTTTACTAATTGTGTTTTACAGGTACTTCTTTGGTGGTATTTTTCTTTCCAAATTCTTACTGAAATAAAACATATATTTTTTTATTAATGTGAGAATCTCTAGACTCTCTCGAAAATGTGGTGGTCTCCTTTTATCTAAAATTGATGTATTAATATAATAAATTAAAGTGCTCTTCTTTTATTAGAAAGGCATTAGTTGAACGTACAATCCTCCCCTTTGTATAACCACCTTTACTCAAAGCGTTCATATCTATGTATCCATAGTCCACAGAGGCACTGACTACACTTTCATAACAAAGTTGTGAGGTAGCAGCCAGATGGCAGGAAACACCTGCTGTCATATGGGATCGAGTTTATGTGGCCGTGTCTATTTACTGTGCACAGACTAGTAATTGTACCCTTCAAAGGCGGCATGCATATATAATTCAGGAGGGGGCAGTTTCTTCAGCCAAACAAGATATGTGGGTGTGCGGTAGTGAGCTAAAAGTGTCCCTAGTCTTCACTCTAGAGGAAATTCCAACGGGTGCAGTGCACTGTAGTCTAGGAATTGGAGGCATTAGGATTTTAAGCTGTGCCATTATGTCAGCAACTGCAACATACAAGAACTCATCATCCATCATCCGTCATGGATGATTGCAGCAGAGAGGGGCGAGACGCTTAGATTATTAGTCCGCTGCTTTAAGTAACATGCAGCTGAAGCTTAAAGCTTTCCAGAATGGCAAAAGGATGTTAAGGCTGGGAACAGAGCATGGTGAGGAAAGCTTTCCAGAAGGAACACTAACTGACAAAGTTGGGAGAGAAGCCACGGTGAAGAAAGAGGGTGCTCCAAAGTTATGTTGCTGAAGAGGAACAGAGCACGCTTCGACAGGTCAAAGAACAGAGCTCGCAACTGTATGATGGAGCAGTTATCTTCCGGTGCTGCAAAATGTTACGTGTGCAAAGTGTCACGTGTGCCGATCTTTCAAAAATAGCTAGAAGAACACCTTATGTTTTGGATGTGGCATGAGGAAAGGACAAATTGCGGCTTGCCCAATCAATTAGGTGCTTATGAACTTTGATTAGTCAGGCCTAGTAACATAATATATTATTTTGAAACAACAGAACAATCATTTTTACCGAAATTGCATAGATAGATTAATTAGTCACACCTATATATTAATGTCATTTCCTGAGTTAAATTAACCAATGTCTATATAGAATCTTTTGCGTATAACAAATTTTTTTACAGTTGCAATACATTAATCTCTGCATGTTTTCATGGATTTTTTTGGCGTGTGGACTTTCTTGTTGCAATTTAAGATGGAAACATTATGGATGTACTCCATTTGTTCCAAATTATATGATGTTTTACCTTTTCTAGATATATAGCTTTTTGTTATGCACTTAGATGTACATTATGTCTAGGTACATAGTAAAAATCAATAATGTATTTAAAAAAACTAAAATATCTTATAATTTGAAATAGAGGGAGTAAAATTTATCAATACTTTATCCATCGTCGTACGGGTTGGAGGTTGATAGATTTATTGATGCCACAAAAAAGCATGCATTCGGAGAGAAGACAAAGCACACATACTATTCACGCATAGGTTGCAAAAAACTTTGTATTTGCTAACATGAAACAAATTAGTTCTTACTTGGTTTGCCAGTGTTTCATGAAGGCTAACATGGTTAGAATTAAACATGGAGACGGTTGGACCGCATCTTATGCAAGAGCCAACCCAAACAATACCCACTACTACACAAAAGATTTTGCGAGGCAGTGCCATTTAATTAATGGAGGCGTGTGGGCTGGGCGGCCGCCTCCGTTAATCGGTGGTAGGGCTGCCGGCCGAGCGCTCGCCTCGATAAAGGATTAACCAAGGCGGGCATCATTAGGCGTCCACCTCCGTTAATTGTCCATTAGGCGTACCACTATACAGAGACCAAATATAACTGCTGGTTTTGAAACATATCATGTTATATCGGATGTCGCTAGTAACTTTTTTGTGCCAACAAAGATGATGGCAATGATGTTGAGGATACAGATGGAGCGAAATTCTTTGTGGCCTTGTTCCAGGGTTTTATACAGCCCATAATGTTAATTACAAAGGGTATGGATGCCTTGCTGAATACTACCAAAGAGCCTTTGTACAAAGAGTCAAAGGCATGTACAATATATATTGCATTTTGTTCTTAAGTTGTTGATGTTAAATGTTCGATACGGTTGGTCTGATGCTAGTTTCAATGGTTCGTTGCATCTACTAGAAAATATCCTTCTGAAGGAGAACATAGTGCTTACCGATACCTACAATGGGAAGAAGCTTATCAGTCCGTTGACAATACGTCAAAAAATCCACGCGTGTAGTAATCACTGTATCCTATATTGCAATAAGGAGTATGATGACTTGGATAGGTACCCGAATTGTGGTGCTAGTGGGTACCAAAAAATAGAAAATTATTAGGACGAAGAAAATGAAGCATACCCTTCCAAAATGATGAAGCAGAAGAAGGCAGAAAAAAAATCTGTTTTGGTGATAATATGGTACCTCCGTGTGGTTGATCGCTTGATGTATTTGGTCGCAAACCCTGAGGATGCATAACTTATGCGCTGGCATGATTTTGATGAGCACAAGAAGGACGATGTAAAGCTTGAACATCCAACCAATGATCATCAATTGCAAAATTTTGATGACGTACATGTACCTGTATTTTGCTAATGAACCACGGAATGTAAGGTCACATTAAGTAAAGACAGGATGAATCATTTTACAGTGGAGCAGCAAGCAAAACATGATTTGTGGGGGCACGCGTCGCCCACCGAGCTGCTTTGCCTCATCCTAGCCACCACGGCAGGAGGAGCTAGTACTAGGCTGCCAGGGCTAGAGCGGCTACTTGACTCTCATGCTGCCGGTGCGGTAGCGCCAGGTGGGCCCAGAGTGCCGCTTGCTCTCATGGGTGTGACTCGACATGCCACATGCGTGAGTGGAACTCAATTTTGGGCACCATGGAACTGATCTGAGCTCACCATTTGGCTCGTGCTAGCATGTTATGTTCCTGTCGTGGCTTTTGTGGTATGGAAACTAAGATTCATTTTCTCCTTCTCCTAAATGTGTTCTCACTACAAGAATCTTGTTAATCCGTGATGACACATTTCTGTCACGGATCACAAAAAACCGTTACCAAGCAGCATCTGTGATGGTTTCAGATATCGTCATAGATTGAGCGTCATAAATTAACCTACGTGACAGTTTTTCCAAAACCGTCACGGATTGACGGAATCGGTGACGGTCTTAAACCATCATGGTAGAACCCGAGGTCTAGTTAGCCCAGCCCAAGCCCATTTTCTGTGACGAAAAATAACCGTCATAAATGAATTGCCACATCATCATTGATGTTTACATGGATGCTTACGTGGCTGATGACATCACCTGCCCATTCATTACTGGGCCAATACAATAAGTGGGCCACCAAGTTCAACCATGGACGCTCTAGTTATTTCAGCCCAGCCCAACGTTGGTTCCGGCCATGAAATATTGGCATTTGTATAAAGCAAATAAAAATACCAATTTTCATCCCCATTTTAGCTCACGAGAAGCCTTAAGGCCCGTATAGACGACATTATAATTTTGTGAACACATCAAATTATACCGAGCTTATTCCAGCATATACTGATACAAATAATAAGTCATGTTTTCATCCAAAATCACAACAAATACAAAGTCACAAGTTTCATACAAGTTAAACTTCATATCACATTAGCTACTCTAGGTCCCAACAAATGCATTTGCCGAGATGTTCTGCTCTCTCCACCTGCCGTTGCTCCTCTCAAGCCCTGAAAACAGAAATATAAATGCAAGACAATAAGACACTAAAACCATAGAAGTAGAGAGCTGAAAATTCTTTAAATAGAGCTATTTTAAAATGTCTGCAACCTATAGATAGAACTAGCCAGAATAAACAGGTCATTGCATATTTACTCCAGGCTAATCACGTGAGGGAGAACTATTAATTAATATAATAGAGAAAACATTAATGATTGCACTCGTGATCGCTTGTCACAGTTGCACGAAAAAGACAACTCACAAAATGAAACCTGTGCCAAGTGATGCACTATGAGAACTGAACTAACTTCACAAAATTCAGAAACTGAAACTCTGAATATTGACTGAACTATCAGCTAAAATCCTGAAAACTGAAACAAACCGCAGAACAAAAATTCACTCACTGAAGACAAACTATAGCTGCTACTCCTGTCAACATTCAAACAACAAGAAAGCTATCGGCCAGCTAATCTGAGCTGATGTACGCTGAAAATAAAATGTAATTGCCAGCCAGTTAATCTGAACTGCCGGCCAGCGAATCTGAAGATAAAATGTAATTGCTTCCGGTAGCCTGAAAATGGCACTTCAAACTGAAAAAGCAAGCCACTGAACTGCTGCTGTTGTTGTACTTGCAGCTAGACAGTTGCCCGCTACTATAGCTACACTTGATTTTTTCACTTTTATCAATACATCAGGTTGTCATGGGTAACACACAAAACAACATAATAAAACCTACATCAGGGCAAACATAACTCACCTAATGCAATGCAAACATAACTCACCTAGTGCAATGCAAAGTACAATAACTCAAATGGCAATTTGCCGGATGACTCGTAACCCTTGTGTAAGCTGCAAAGGTCACAGTGTGGTTTTAGAATATGCTACTGAAAATATATGTGATCAATTTTTGTATAGAACTATTTTCCCAAATATTACGTCTCAATCATTCACCAAATAGATCAAATGGAAAAGAAATTTATATCTTTACCATAAATTGGATAGGTAACGAAGCAATGCTTACTGTAAAGAGAAGGATTCATACGGGGGTACCTGCCCCTGTTCCACAGGGAGGTGGATGACAAGCTCAAACTGCCAAGAATTTCGTGGGTTAGATTTGAGATGGAGAGCAAGATATAGATCGATTTGGGGAGAAGACGTAGAGGTAAGACCAATGAAAATGGAAACGAGAACCTGCTCGGATGTACCCTCGACTCGCAAGACCACCACCAGGTCGTCGTTCGCCCGTTGTCACCTGCCGTCATCGCTTCCAAACACGCGGATCTGCCGGCGAACTCGCTTCCCAGCCGGGTTCCCAGGTCGATGGTGAGGAGGGAGGCTGGAGGGGCGCTACCATACCAGCGCGCTGCCAGACGGGGGCTAGGCCGCTCGGAGCTGCCGTGCTAGGCGCTCCGCAATGACCCCGAGCCAAGGCCGGTCTGCCGCGTCGCTGTGACCCTGCACATGGGCACGGGCCAAGAGAGGCTCGAGCGCCAGTGCCCTGCTCCGCATCGTGGCCGCCATGGCCGGAGGGAGGCACGCTGAGCGGTGGGGGCGACGTCTGCCTCTGTGCAGCTATGGCTGCGCATGGGAGCCGTGGGCAAATTTTACCGAGAACCGAGAATCGAACCGAAAAAAACCGAGAACCGAACCGAATTTACCGAGAACCGAAATCTCGGTTCCCTGTTCGGTTCCCATTTCCTAAGAACCGAAATTAGTTCGGTTAATTCGGTTCCTCCACTCGGTTAACCGAACTAACCGAGGAACCGAACTCCCGCCTCTCAGAGACCTGGAGTCCCGACACTCCCCTGCGACGGCCGACCTCCCGTGGTGCCGCATCCCCGCCCAGAATCCGGTGCCCCCTCCCGAGTCGCTGATTTTTTGGAAGCCGGAGTTGGTCGGTTAGTTCGGTTTGGAACCGGAACCTAACCGAACTAACCGAAGCCGAACTTTGTCAGTACCGATTTTTTGGAAGAACTGATCGGTACCGACTTTCCTAGGAACCGAAGAACTGAGGAACCGAAGATTCGGTTCGGTTCGGTTTGGTAGTACCGAATGCCCAGGGCTAGAAGGCCAGGTGAGGGAAACGGCTAGGATTAGGGTTAACGGGAGGCAGGGAGGCTTATATTGCTCACAGGATGAATCTCAACCGTCCGCTTACAGATCAAACGTCCAGAAGACCGTGTGCCGAATAGAAATGGGCCAGACTATTATAACTACACAGAAATACATTTTGTAAATTCAAAAGATACACTTGTGAAGTAGCATTGTTATAAAATTATTTCACATACTCAAAATATATTAAACATTTTTAACATGGCCTGAAAATACACTTGTGAGGTAGCTTTTTTAACATTTTACATACTCAAACTTGTAGTTTTGTGTGGTGTGGTGTGAGTTTTGTATTGGCTATTTGAGCCTTTCTTTTTCCTATCTTAATGCAATGATACACAACCCTCCTGCGTATTCCAGGGAAAAAAAAGTTTGGTGTCTCGGAAGAAAAAATAACAATATTATAAATGGCCTAAAAATCCTAAAAGTTGGCGTGAGCACATAGTATGGGTGTATCATCTTTATATAAAAATTTCAAATTATTTTGATAATTTGGGACTATACATTGTTCCCAGATAGATACAACTCACACGTAGTTATACGGCTAAGTGAAAGGTGTTTGAATTTGTAAATTCTTTTTTTTTAATATTTTTCTTTCCAAACTCATACGAAAATGAAAATGTTTGTTTCTTAATTTATTATTCTGGAATTACTATTTGTTAATTATATTAGGTATGACCTCTTTTGTTTTAATCTATTCTATTATATCAACATAGAATCCAATGGTGTAAGATGTTTTCATATAGGATTAATGTGGTAGTTTAAGCAAAAGACAGTGAAATAGATGACAAACTTCACTTGTAGCAATACAATGATTTTATTTATATGTTTTTTTCCCAATATATGGAAATTAAGCTCTAATATGTTTAAATTTTCAACGTTAGATTTCAATATTTTATAACTATAATTTATATGGACTATTCATTTGATATTGTTTCCAATTCAGATCATTTGGAGATCAAACTATTATTTTTTCATAGTCATTAAATTTCATTAAAAATTCTTTTAGTAATTGTGTTTTACATGAACTCATTATTTATGTCTCTTTCTTTTCAAACTCGCAGCAAAATAATATTTCTATTTGTTTGTTAATTATAGTGTTTATTAATTATATTAGGTATGGGCTCTTTGATTTAATCTAATCTGTAGCATCATTGCAAAATAAGACGGTGTAGGATATTTTCTGATCAATGTAAGAATTTCTAGACTTTGTTGGCAATCATGGTGGCTTCTTTTTAACACAGATGTATGAAATATAATAGATGAAATTTCTGTTTTTTTTATTAGACATGCACCAGTAGTATACTAGAGGAGGAACCGGAGTTCATTTCTTGGCCTCTAGTCTGAAGTCTGAACGTGTATAATCCTCTGCTTCGTATAACTACCAGTAGTGTCTACTAGCGGAGGAAGCAGAGTTCATATGGATGTATCCATAGTCCAGAGTGTACAATTTAATTACATAATAAAGATGTGACTTGTGAGGTTGCTGCCAGATGGCAGGAAACACATGCTGTCATATAGGCTCGAGTTATATTATATATGGCCATGTGTTCAAAGGCAGCATGCATATATATAATTCAGGAGGGGCAGCTTCTTCTCAGCCAAACAGGATGTGGGGTGCGGCACCAGCTAGAAGTTTATCTAGTCTTCACTCTAGAGGAAATTCAATTCCATTGGGTGCAGTGCAGCGTAGGTCTAGGAATTGGAGACATTAGGATTTTAAGCTCTTCCATGATTATAGAACCTGGCACATACACGAATTCATCGTCCATCATCTGTCATGGATGGTTGCAGCACGAGAGGGGCCAGACGGATGATGGATGATGAATTCATGACGGATGCTTTAAGAAACATGCAGCTGAAGCTAAAATTTTTACTGTATGGAAAAAAGATGCTAAAACTGAGAACTTTGCAGATGTGACACTAACCAACACTGTTCAGAGAAGCCATGATGAAAAAATAGGTGCTCCAAAGTTTTTTTCTGAAGAGGAACAGAGGGCGCAACTTTAAGATGGAAGAGTCATATTCCGGCTCTGCAAAATGTCACATGGGCTTACTGCTAAACCGATCTTTCAACGAGAGCCAGAAGAACACCTTATGTTTTGGATGACACGAGGACACGACGAATTGCGGCTTGCCCAGTCAAGTGCTGAGGAGAAAGCATGGGCAAATCAAATGTAGGTCTAGTAGTCCAAATCCAAAGAAAGTTGCCCAACGGCATTAACTAATAAAGCTTCCATCGGATTTACAGTTACAGTAGAACGAGAGCAGTAAGCTCCTACAGCTTTTTTTTCTTTGACAGGTGAGTGGCATGATGCAATTGATGGAACATGGTCTTCCAAACTTAAACAAAGTTAACAGTTTGTAATAGCAAAAGTGAATTAAGTGCATGGGGAACATGATATATAGGAATATATGGCGCAAAGGAAGATGGTAGGGCCCACTAGCACAAAAACATTTTTCATTGACGCCTTTTTTTTCCGCTAGTGGCAGCACACAAGACGCAGGTGCTACTATAGAAGGGTTTGTGGGCCCATGGACTGAAAACCACCGTTGAAGATCTCTTTTCACAGTGGGGGGGGGGGGGGGGGGGGGGGGGGGGGCTCACCTAAGCCAGCCACCACTGTAAGTGGATCAAATTTACACTGGTGGTTGACTTAACCTACCACGAGTAAATATATGAATTTACATTATTGGCAGTACCTTATATCAAGCGCCAGTATAAATGTACATATTTAAACTAGCTGTCGCTAGAGATAACCATTTGTTGGAGTGCTTGGAGGTCTGAAATTTTTTTAAAAAAATACAAGGGTTGGTTTTGAGCTTCATTTCCTCGAAGGAGGTTACTCAAGAAGGTAAGTTTATGCCTATCCTATGTTTCTTTGGATGAATCCTCAACAATTTGCAGTCTGCACTACTACACAAAACTTTTTACACAGCATTTACCAAATGGGCTCCGAGGCGGTTGGCCTGGTTACCCTCCTCGGTTATTCAAGGCAGGGCAGCCAGGCCAGCAACCGCCTCGGTTAATCCTTAACGGAGGCGGACACTGTAGCGAAACCGCCTCGGTTATTACTTATTAACTGAGGCGGTCGCCCTAACGTAACCTCCTCGGTTAATAGAATAATGTAACACCTTAAAATTTGCTTAATTTTAAAATAGGCGAAACCGACTTAATTATGCATTTTTGTGAGCATTTGAATTTAGAAAAATAATAATTTTTATAAAAATAAAATCAAATATAGGTTTACAATCATGTGTGTGCATTCATGTTGCTGCATATTAATTTTTGAGTGGTGTGATTTGAAATCAAATTTTAACCGATTTGAATTTTGCATTCAAAATTGGTTTGGAAAATGGTTTGAAAAATAGAAAAGAATTTCCTTCTCCCTCCTTTGCTTTCGGCCTGCTGGCCCGCTACTCCGCGCTGGCCTGCCGACCCAGTCCCGCCCCGTGCCCCGCTTCTCCCGCACGGCCTAGCTTCGCAGCCCAGCAGCCTTGCCCGAGTGTTCTCTCCTTCCTCTCGCTGACTGCCCTGGCCCACCTATCAGGGTCACCATCTTCCTTCAGATCGTGTCCGAGCCGGACACCGCCGCCGTCGCCATGAGTCCGTCTTCACTACGCTGCCGTCCATTGCCGTGTCGCCCAAGCCGTCCCCGCCTCATAAAAACTGGATGCCCCGTGTCCGTGCCTCCCAATCCGAGCTCCAGCGCCGCAGCCACCTTCGCCTAGAGCTCGCAGCCGCTTAGCCCTAGCGCCGTCGGGTTCAAGCTTTTGCTGCGCTCTGTCGTCGCTTCCCCGATCGTTTCTTTCGGTTTCGGTGAGTTCCCCATCCTCTCCTCTCTCTCTCTCTCCTAGACCTCTCCGTTCGGAAAACCATGCACTGTAGGCTCTAAACCAACATCGCCGGTGAGCTCATCGCCGATCTAGCCATGTCGTCACTACATCCGTCCTATTTCGGCCGGCCGCCATCGTCTCCTTCCCGCCCGCTTCAATCCTGGCCGTCCAAATCTAATCTAGCGGCCCAAGATCAAGGATACCTCTTCACTGGCGTTTTTGCAAAAACCCCTTACAATTAATTAGATCTTAACCCATAGTCCATAGCGTCTTTCCAGATTTCATTTTCTTCTTTTGAAAGCGTACTTTGTTTCGGTTAGATCTAAAATACGTTTTCACCTATTTACAGTTTTGCCACTATTTAGCCATAAAATCTCTGTTTTAACTCCGATTTGATCCATTCAACTTACGTTAGGTTCGTAATTCCATAATCTACATGTTCATACTACTGTTAAGTAGGTTTTCAACTTTTAAAATTCGAGGTTAGATTTAATCTATTATTTTACTAAAGTAAATCTTGTTTAATCCATAACTTCTTCGTTTTAGCTCTGATTTTTGTGATCTTCGCGTCTGTGTGTTCGTAGTGAGACGTAGATTCATTTTCCAAACTTTTCATCTTGATTTTATGCTGTTGGTGTACTGTTCTAATTTATGGCTTTTGTTTGCTATGCAAGATTGCTTCTAGATGATTGTATGTTGCTGTGATTATCGAGTATAGACAATGAGCAATTCCTGGGAGATCAAGGGTACTGCTTTGACGAGCAGGATCAGCAGGAGTACTTTATTCAAGGCAAGTATAGCATGGGATCATCCTTGTTTCCAATTCACTTTAATACATTAAATTCATGTTGCATGTGTCACCTTGATAGGGATTCCTTAGAATTGAACTTATACCTTGACACCTACGGGATATGCATTAGGTAGCTTTGCTAGTGCTCAATTAAACTATGATCTTGTAACTTGACTAATGGTATATGCAATAAACATTAAAATATGACTTTTTAGCACCTTAGAAATAGGGGGCTGGAGTGTTTAGCTACTTTCTAAATGCTTCAGATTCCTCTCCCTAAGGACTTACCTTTAGGTGATCATCCGGGACTTACGATACAGCTGTGAGGGCTACATGGCTCTGGCTTTAGCTCAGTACAAGGACCTTTTCTAGCTTGTTAGAGGTTACTTTTATGGCGCAAGAATGGCTTGATGAATCGGGTATAGGACAGCCTCTACTCTTATGTGTATAGCCGCGATAGAATTGTGTCATTCAATAGGGGGGTTTCTATATCTGTTTGTCGAGTGAATCTAATGGCCCTAACTTGTTAGACAAACATTTGAAAGGCTTCATAGTGACTCGTGCCTGCTCACTTTGGAAGTGTTTTGGGAGTAATTAACACAGGCATATGGGTATCACAACTCACAGTGAAAGTGTAGAACCTCTGCAGAGTGTAAAACTGGTATATCAGCCATGCTCATGGTCACGAGCGGCCTGTTTGTGCTAAAATTAACACTAAGAATTATCTGTTTATGCTATTCATTACACATGTTTACATTGATCATGTGTTTTGCTTTGGGAAGTGAAATAATTTGTTGCTACTCTTATGCTAAAATTTTGACAACTAAAAGCTGAGCGCTGTTAAATCTATGTCAAGCCTTTTGAGCCTCATGAGCCCCATGTTACACTTGTTGAGTACGACATGTACTTACGCTTGTTTACTTTCATTATTTGGATAAAAATCCCGGATGGGTAGCAAATGGCTATGGTAATAATGATTTTCCTGAGGATTACTAGACTTGTGGTCAACCTGTTGACGTCTCTGTGATATGGAGCTTCCCCGATAGATTTTTTCTTTATACTTCCACTACATTTATGTGAAGACTCTATCCTATTCATGATGTAATAAACACTTGTGATGATACTATTCATAATTTGTCGGCTTATGTGTGTGACTGATCTCTGGGCACACAAGATTTTGCATTCCATTTTATCTTTAAAATTGGGTGTGACAAATAACCGACGTGCTGTTAATTAGTATTAACCGAGGTGGTTGGCTTAGGGCAACCGTCTCGGTTAATGGATAAGTACAGGTACCGGGCAGCTACGATGAATAAGTACTTCGACAACTAGGAGGAGCCTAAAACTGATGAGCCAGAAAGGACAAGGTACGGGCAAAAGGTGTTTGACATGGTGAAGGGCATAGACGTTGAGTTTGGGAAGAAGAAGAAAGAGAAAGATGGGACCACAACAAGGAAGAAGAGGAAGCGGGATAAGATTGAGGAACCACCTGTCACCCCTGTTCCTTTCAAGAAGTAGTCGTGTTTCATCAAGCACCTGTCGAACGAGAATGAATGTAATATATGTTTGTCTTCTATTTTCTACTTTATCTGTGTTTTCATTAGCGAAATTCAAATTTTAATTCTAATTTGTAACACCCTAAAATTTGTATGGTTTTAAAATAGGCAGAAATGATTTAATTATGCATTTTGTGAGTATTTAAATTTAGGAAAATAATAACTTTGTTAAAAATAAAATCAAATATAGGTCTAAATACATGTCTATGTATTCATGCTACTGCATATTATTTTTGAATTGTGTGGTTTGAAATCAAATTTCAAATTGATTTGAATTTGTATTCAAAATTTGTTTGGAAAATTAGTTTAGAAAATAGAAAAGGATGTTATTCCTCCCTTCTCGGATTTTGGCCCACCGTAGCCTAGTTCGGCCTGCCTTCCCACACGGCCTGCTCTCTCTCCCGCGTGGTGGCATTCCCTCTCTCCGCAACAGGCCGGCCCAGCTTCGCAGCGCGCTCGCGCCGGACGTCTCCATCCCTCTCTTTGTCGCTGACATGCCGGACCCGCCTCCTTGTCTCGCTGACTGGTGGGACCCACCTATCGAGGTCATCCCGTTCCTCTCATCACTGAGCCGGACTATCCAGCGCAAGGAGTCCGTATCCACTGCTACGCCCCGATCTTGGCATACGCGCCATGCCGAGGCCCTATAAAACCGAGCCCTAGGTGCGCCGCTTCCCTCTGCCAACCCTAGTACCACCTCGAGCCCTAGCTGCTGCCGCTGCCGCTGGCTTGGGATCTCACCGAGCAGAGGAAATCACCGCCGCTGTGGTGGTCACCATCCGCTGCCACTCCACCGTCAAAGACCATCAGTCGAGCTTTGAGTCTAAGTAAGAAGGCCTCAGGTGCCATCTGTGCGCTCTCTGCTACCTTCACGCCGTCGTCGGTGCTTCGTCGGACCTCTCGAGCCGCTAATTTGAGCATGGTGCCATCTCTGTGTCGCGTGGCTCTCACCGAACCCTAGATCGAGTTCGCTTGCACCTCTACTCCCTTCCTGTGTCCTCCTTTTGGCCAATGATGGATGGAATCATCGTTCCGATGAGATTTCGGCGAGGCCAAGCTCACCCTGACCATGGCACCGCTGTCTAGGTACTATGCTGGTGACCCATCCCTCCCACTCATTTTGAACCGTTCGATCCAAAATCAAGGGCCGAGATTAGAAGATACCCCTTCGCCTATCTTTTTGCAAAAAGGTCCTTATAATTATTTGGATCTCAACCCGCAGTCCTTGCATTTATGTTAAATAGTCCCTGCACTTTTCTATATCATAACCCTCAGTCCAATGTGCAAATCCATAATACGCCTTGTTCTTTTAAAAGCGTAGTTTCTTTTGGTTTAGATCCAAAATATGTTTTCATCTATTTACAGTTTTGCCACTAATCTCGTTTTAGCCATAAAATCTTTGTTTTAACTCCGACTTGATCCGTTCAAGTTGTGTTAGGTTCATAATTAAGAAATCTACATGTTCATATTATTGTTAAGTATGTTTTTAACTTTTGAAATTCGAGGTTAGATTTAATCTATTATTTTAATAAAGAAAATCTTGTTTAATTCATAACTTCTTCGTTTTAGCTCTGATTTTTATGATCTTCACGTCTGTGTGTTCATAGCGAGATGTAGATTCATTTTACAAACTTTTTATCTTGATTTATGCTGTTAGTGTACTATTCTAATCTATAGCTTTTGTTTACTATGCATGATTGTTTGTGGATGCTTGTATGTTGCTGTGATTATTGAGTATAGACAGTGAGCAATTCGTGGGTGAACAAGAGTACTACTTTGACGAGCAGGATCAGTAGAAGCATTTTATTCAAGGCAAGTATAGCATGGGATAATCCTTGTTTCCTATCAACTTTAATACATTTAAGTCATGTTACATGTGTCACCTTGATAGGGATTCCCTAGAAATTAAACTTATACCTTGTCTCCTATGGGAATTGCATTGGGTAGCTTTGCTTGTGCTCAACTAAACCATGATCTTGTGAGTTGACTAATGGTATATGCAATGAACATTAAAATATGACTTTTTAGCAACTTGGAAATAGGAGGCTGAAGTATTTAGCTATTTTCTAAATGCTTCAGATTTCTCTCCCTAAGGACTTATCAGTAAGTGATCATCCAGGACTTATAGTATAGCTGTGAGGGCTACATGGCTCTAGCTTTAGCTCAGTACAAGAACCATTTCTAGCTTGTTAGAGGTTACCTTTATGGTGCAAGAGGGTGTATTTTGGGTTGGATATAGTGCAGCCTCTGTCCGTCAGTGTATAGGTTGCGCGTCATTGTGCCTGTCGAAAGGAGAGCCCTACATTCGCAGGGCACAGAAACCTAGTGGTCCTAACTTGTTAGACAAACATTTGAAAGGCTTTATAGTGAACCCTGCCTGCTCACCTTGAAAGTGTTTGGGGAGTAATTAACCCGGGCATATGGGTATCATGACTTACAGTGAAAGTGTACAACCTCTGCAGAGTGTAAAACTGGTATATCAGCCGTACTCACGGTCACGAGCGGCCTTGAAATATTTATGGAATAGATGATCACTAAGAATTATCCGTTTATGCTATTCATTATTCATGTTTACATTGATAATGTGTTTTACTTTGGGATTGAAACAACTTGTTGCTACTCCTATGCTAAAATTTTGACAACTAAAAGCTGAATGCTGTTAAACCTGTGTCAAGCCTTTTGAGCCTCATGAACCCCATGTTACACTTGTTGAGTATGACACATACTTACGCTTGTTTATTTTCATTATTTGGATAAAAATCCTGGATGGGTAACAGATGGCTATGGTAATGACGAATTTCCTGAGGATTACTAGACTTGTGGTCAATCAGTTGACGCCCCTATGATATGGAGTTTCCGCGAGAGATTTTTCTTTATACTTCCACTAAATTTATGTGAAGACTATGTCTTATTATTCGTGATGTAATAAACACTTGTAATGATACTATTTAAAATTTGTCGATATATATGTGGGACTGATCTCTGGACGCACATAAGATTATGCATCCCATTTTATCCTTAAAATCGGGTGTGACATAATTTGAAAAGACATTTTTTAAATCTAGAAATCATTAACCGAGGCGGGCACTTAATAACAGCCACCTCGATTAATGTTTTAACCGAGGCGGGCACCTTTAGTCAACCGCCTCGGTTGAAATCTTAACCGAGGCGGGCATGTTAAGACAACTGCCTCGGTTATGTATTAACCGACGTGGTTGCGTAAAGCCGACCGCCATGGTTAATCGATTAACTGAGGTGGTTGCCCTAACTGCCTCAGTTAAGCCATGATTAACAATGACCATTTGGCCAAGGCGGTTGCAAAAACCGCTTCGGTTAACCCAAAATGCCCTCCACGGTTAAAAATATTGTAGTAGTGCTGAGATCTAAGTTTTTTCATAGATAGAAAGAATTATTAAATTGAATCATCAATTTTATGATTTATGATCTTAGACCACCATCCCTGAGTCGAGAATAGTTTATGTCTAGATCTGGATGTTGATTTCTTTATTAAAATTAATATAATTTGGTACAGTGTATTTGCTAGGGATTGTCATGCGTACTAGCATAATATATGATTTTGAAACAATTGAACAAGCATATTTTTACAGAAACATATATCATACTTCTTGTATTAATCAATTACATAAAGTAGTCAATTAATTACACCTACATGTTCATGTCATTCCCTGAGTTAAATTAATTAATGTCTATACTGAATCCATCATCTACGTATAATGAAATTTATTTACAGTTGCCAAAAATTAATCTCTAGGTGTTCATGGATTTCTTTGTTTTGTGGATTTTTTTTTGTTGTATTTTAAGATGGCAAGGTCATAGATGTACAATTTATTAAGACTTGATCAATGTAAAGGTTGGAGGTTGATAGATTTATTGATGCCATGAAGAAGCATGCGTTCAGAGAGAAGACAAAGCACATATATTGTTCATGCACATATTGCAAAAACCTTGTTGTATTTGCTAACACGAAACAACTCAGTTCTTACGTGATTTGCTGAGGTTTAAAAAAAGAGTTACATGATTTAAACTAAACATGGAGAGGGTAGTGGTGCATCTTATGCAAGAGGCAACCTAGACAATACTATTGCAGAGGGACCAAATATGGCTGTGTGTTTCGCTATAGATCTTTCTATATCTATTGTCACTGGTGATTTTTTTGGCGGTAGTGAGAGGATATGGTGATAATGTTGAGGATATATGTGGAGGTGAATTCTTTGTGGCCTTGTTGCAACGTTTTCCAAACCCAGAATGTTTGCAGAATGTTACGAAAGAGCATTTGTACGAAAGAGGTCAAAGGCATGTACCAATGAGTGGACGGTATTACATTTTGTTATTAAGTTCACTACCGGAAACAATAGTTTTGCCGTGTGCCACGAACACTCGACAAAGCCCGAAAAACACTCGGCAAAGAGCACACGATAGCTACAGTACCGGCAAACAGCAGCTTTGCCGAGTGTTTTCTGTCGGGCACTCGGCAAAGACTTTGCAGAGAGCTGAAAACGACACTCGGCAAAAAAAAGTACGTCACGGAGCGGAAACGGTCACGGCACGTTTGCCGAGTGTCAAATATTAGGCACTCGGCAAAGCTTGCCTGTTTGCCGTGTGTCAAAGATTTTGCCCTCGGCAAATCTGGCCCATTTGTCGTGTGTCAAAGTATGAACACTCGGCAAAGCTTGCCTTTTTGCCGTGTGTCAAAGAGGGGGCACTCGGCAAAGTGACTCCTTTTGCCGTGTGTCAAAGTATGGCCACTCGACAAAGACCGTTCCAAAATCCAAAGAATTTATCTTCTTTGCCGAGTGTCATAGGGCAGACACTCGGCAAAGATGCCATTTTAGTCCCAGAATGCACAGAATTTTGCCACGTGTCTACTTTGCCGAGTGGTTAACACCTGGCACTCGGCAAAAAGGCACTTTGCCGATTGTTACACTCGGCAAAGATGCCACAAATAATCATTTTATTTGGTTTGGTCACAGCCACGTACCACATTCAAATAAACATCACATCTATCACAGATAGTTCACAATAGACATCACAGGCAATTCATATAGATATATGAACAACACATAGATGCAAATAAACTTCAGAATCCACAAATAGTAGTCGCAGCTCATTCACAATCACAAGTAGTCACAGTTAATCCACAAATGCAAATACAAATAAAATCACAAGTACTTAGGCCACGAGTTCACTGCGACAGGGCTTCACTTAGTCCACGAGTTCCACTGCGACAGAGCTGGGGCATGAGGCTCATTCGATGCCGCCGATTGATGCTGCACAAAGGAGAAGGGATTCGCATGTGTGAGACAAGATTAAACAACATTGCATACTTTGTTTTCTGAATTTGTGATGCAAATGTCAATGATTTTAAGTAAATTTTTGAAACCACATTTTAATCTAACTGCTGCTGCTATTTTACATAGCCTGAGATTTAAAACATGTTCCCAGCCATGAGTAGATGCAACATCCAGTAGTGCTATCGTAACTGCAACTGCTACTGCTAGTTTGTCCTCCCTTTGACTACATTGAATCTAGTTGTGCAAGCAAGTATCAATTTGTACGTGCTACTGTTAACTAGTTGGTTACGTCAACATATTGGAAGACATCCAATAAATATAAAATGAAGCAGCACTACTCTAATAATGTGATCTGCTCCTTCCTAGCTGTTTTTTCTCTAATAAATTATAATACAACAGGTTAATTAGTGGGCTACATTTGTCAGTAATCACCTAGTATGTTCTAGTTCTTGGAAGCAATTGCATATATGAATGTACTGGAATCTGATTCAGCATGCTGGCACGCACTGAGGACTATTACATGAAGGTCAACATCGACATGATTAATATCAAGGTAAACACATATTTTAAATAACTGACACTCTCTAGATGACATTTTGAATAACTTTACTCTCTTTCAAAGGATGCAAAGTAAGATTGATTCTGCATAAACTAGATTATAAGGTTGTAAAGCGACTCATAGTGCCTGAAACAGTATTTGGAGCAGGAAGATGAGGGGCTGGAAACGGTGGTGGAGGTTGACCGATTGCAGCATAAACACCCCTCATATATTCAAACATATGTAGCTCCATCCTCTGGCGCTCTGCCTCTGTCCTCTGGCGCTCTGCCTCCATCTTCGCCTCTAGCTCCTCCCGGCGCCTCGTTTCTTGTTCTAGCTGAGCCTACAATATTTCATCCCAATGTTACAATGCAATGCAAAAGTATGTAAAAATCAATGAATGATGAATAAAACAGAAATAACCTAGAGTGCGTTCATCTGGAACCGTGTAGAGTCCGGCCGTGGGCGTATTGCCGGACAGGAACCCATGCTCCGTGCTCGAATCTGGGAGAGAGTGGGAGTACTGGCCGTGTCAATGGTGCCGTCGCCAATCTAGAACCGGCCATGCTTCTTGCCTCCTCCCGCCCTCATGACCACTTCTCCATCAAGGTCATGGGTGCTCATATCATACTCTAGGCCAGGACCTGCCTTGCCATCGACGTGTATCCTTCGAGACGGCTGTGGACGGACTCGTTGCTGTACGCCAAGGGCGGGTCCTCCGGGTTGTAGGCGACGTCGGACGTCGCCTTCCCCTTGTGGACCAAAGCATATGCCATGAATTGGGTGTAGGGCTGGCCACCAAGTGACGTCGACTGCAAAAAACAGCAATATGATTAGAAATTATGCATAGTTTAGCCTTAGAATAAAGAAATGAATTCGCGTACCCATCTAGCCGCGTATTCTGAGAGGTTGAGGTTGCCTTGATAGTGTGTTGGACACGACATCAGCAAACGCTGCTCCCGGCAAGCATTGTGATTCTCCTGCCATGCGGGGTCGCACCACCTTTCCACCATCCGGGCCTAGCGCTGCATATCGTAGGCGCACCAACACGGAGGCACCTACGTCATCAAGTATATGACATAAGAAGATAAAATTAAGCGCAATTAATCTCAGAAAAAATAAGTATTAATGTTCTATATTTACCTTCATGTATTGTTCCGAGGTTAGGCTCATGGTTCTTGCTGCCCTTTTAGGGATCCTCTCTCTAAGAAATTCCACGTGGTATTGGATCATGGCCTGGATGCACACCTCGTAGTGCATGTCCTTGACGAGTTTCTTGGCGGCTTTATCAGCCATAGCATCCGCCTTAGCCTCGTATCCCTCCTCGTATCTAAAGAAATTCTGCATATAGACATGATGTATGCGATGTATCCAGTCATTAATGTCCAATCAATGCGATGTATTGAGCAATGTAGTGCGAGAAAGACTTACCCAAAGCTCGGCCTTGACAAGCTATGCCTTATGGGCGAAACACCTGCCACCTCGATCAGTGGTGTTAGAGGCGGCGGCATAGTGGGCCCACGTGTAGGCTGGCTCGATAGTTCCGCCGAACTACACTAGGCCAGGGAACTTTTCCTTGATCAAAAGACCAAGGATGTCGTTCACATGGCGTGCGTGATCACCCCCACCGACCTTCCTCCAACCCCTGTCCAAGTGATTAAGATAAATTATTAGTTTCTATTATAATTTTGAACATATCAAACGAAAAATTAGTGATAACATATAAAGTTACTTACTTCTCTCCATCGGGTCGAATCAGCGGGCATCTCTCAAGAGGTATCGGTCGCTTCAGGAGGGTCGAGGGACCTCGCAACCACACACCTGTACTAGAGGAAGAGGTACCCCCTGTCTCCTCCTCCATCCCTACCTCCTCCTACACCCTTGCCTCCTCCTCCACCTATTCCTCCTCCTTAGAGGATGAGTGAGCAGAAGGTAACTCAGACGGCGACGAAGGTACATGCGACGGTGGCCTCGTCTTGCCTCCACCCTTCGCTTGACCCTTGGGTCTACCCCGAGGTCTCTTCCTGGACCCCTCAGCTGCATCGGACCCTTTACTCGTCACTATTGCTTTTGAGTAAAGCGACGTTATCCTCCTCATACTGCCCACCATTGTTCAATCACCTACAATTAAAAAGAGTAAACCAATTAGCACAGATAATACATCAAAATAGATGCAAAATAAACAAAATACTTAGAAAATAACATGGTATGACAAATAATAAATCAATTAGCATGGATCATACATGTATTAGAAATAATCATCATCATCGGGATTAGCTGGATCATAGGTCTCATCATCACTATCACACATGTCGATATAATCATCCATGTGCTCTGAAGGAGGAATGTCGTCATCACCGTCGTTGCTTAGATGTAATCGCTGAAGTAATTTTAAGTCCTTCATATTCTGAACCTCGTCACCGGCGTCCTCATTAGCACCACTTTCATTGTCTACTTCCATTCCCTAGGCTTCGGTTAAGTCTATCTCAAAATTCCCTTCGATCCCATTTTCTTGAAAGAACTCTCCGTCATATGTGTTGGGGTCTATGTTGTAATCTTGATTGTTTGGGACAGGTAGTTTACCGTGTGGCGATACCTTGTACACAACATCCCAACCCTTAAGACGGTATACAGTTTCATACGGGTATGAGAGATAATAAACTTGCGTTGCCTATTGAGCCACAATATAGACATCGTCTCCTGGTAAGACGGATGATTGTCGAATTTTGACTAGCCCAAGATTAGGGGTCTGCCTCACTACTTCAGGATCAAACCAATGGCATTTAAATATAACGGGATTAAGAGGCTTGCAACCATGAAACATGAGTTCGTATATTTCTTCAATTCTTCCGTAATACTCAACCCCATCTAAGCCTTGTGTAAAAACTCTGGTATTTGTGGTTCTTCGATTGGGCCGACTCTGCTCGTGGCTTGTTGTGTGAAAGCGATATCCATTCATGTCATAACCGGTAAATGACTTGACCCTATAGGCACAAGCATCAGCAGACTGTCTCAACTTGGCACTCATAGACGCATCGGTTTGTCCCTACAAGTTCAAGCAGGGTAGTTCATTATATTAGTCGCACATACGAGCAACTTCTAATGTCAAACTAAGTACGAGCCAAAATGGACAGTACCTTCTGTTTGAACCAAGAAATAAAATCGGGCATTCCATTTCCTGCACCCTCTCTAACAAGGGTCAAAGTTTCCTGCGGGGTAGGTTCCCTTGATTCTCGCCAGAATCGTTCATAAAATTCCCTATACCAACGAGAAACAAGGGAGTTGGACACAGAATTCTGACTACTTGAGAAAAAGTTTGTTGAGAACTTACAACATGTGTGGCTCCACTTCGGATAGGTTGGTCAACACATATAGCATAATAGTGCGCCACTCTTCATGCTTCAAGGTATTGTTAGTCGCACCACTTGCACTTCCTAGTTGCCCTCGGAAAATGCTAAGGTTCGATTCATCTTCACCAGCATTGTAACAAGGAAGTGGATTATGCACGCTAGGAAGGTTGTCAGCATAGTATTTTGTTGTAAAGTTTGACACCTCCTCCAGAATGTATGCCTCTTCTATGGATGCTTCAATTTTGCATTTATTTTTACATTTAGTTCAAAGAACCTTTTGAAATCTCTCAATTGAATAGCACCAACGGCCCTGCACTGGCCCCCCACATTCGTGCCTCATACAGGAGGTGCAAAATCAAATGCTGCATCGGATTGAAGAAGCCAGGTGGAAAGATCTTCTCCAACTTGCAAAGCAACATAGGCACCATTTTTTCCATGTCTGCAACCATGATACGAGATAACTCCTTAGCACAAAGCTGGCGGAAGAAATTGCTCAACTCCACCAGCACTATCCAGACATGCTCAGGGACATAGCCTTGAACCATCACCGATAGTAGCCACTCAAGCCATATGTGGTAGTCATGACTCTTGAGCCCGTTGATTCGCATAGTAGCTAAGTTCACTCCCCTCTTTAGATTCGCTGCATACCCATCAGGGAACATTAACGTTTGGAACCATTCTAGTACTTCCCTCCTTTGGGCCCTCGTCAGAACGAAATTGGCCTTAGGCTTTCTCCATGACTTCCCGTCTCCGGGAGGCGCCATGTCTAGCTTTGGTCTATTGCATAACCTCGCCTGATCCACTCTAGCCTTAACATTATCCTTTGTCTTATCAGGAATGTAGATGATTGTACCAAAAATTGCCTCGGCGATATTCTTTTCAGTGTGCATTACATCAATGTTATGTGGAAGTAGAAGGTCATCAAAATAGGGGAGGTTCCACAAGCATGACTTGTGAGTCCATGCATGTTCCACACCATATCCTAGAAAACGATCTCCTTGGTCATTGACCTCGAGAGCATCTAACTAGGCACGAACCTTGGCACCAATCATCATCTGGGGTGCAGGACCTTCAACTACTACATCTTTCATAAAGTTCTTGATGTCTCGTTTGAATGGATGGTCAAGAGGGAGGAATTGTCGATGTTTGTCGAACGAAGTATACTTGCCACCCTTCGTCAACCAAATGAACATCAGAGACGCCTTGCATACTGGGCATGGGAACTTCCCGTGAACACACCAGCCGCAGAATATCCCATACGCCGGATAGTCATGCAGGGAGTACTGGTACCAAACATACATTTTGAAGTTTGTCTTTGTAGCTTGGTTGTATGTCCATACCCCTTCCTCCCAAGCATGGATCAAATCATCAATCAGAGGCTCCATGTACACACTCATATTATTCCCTAGGTGTTCAGGAATTATCAACGACAAGAATATGTTCTGTCATTGAAAGAGGACATCGGGGGGAGATTGAGAGGGATAACGAACATGGGCCAACAAGTGTATGAGGCAGTCACCATTCCATAAGGATTGAGCCCATCTGTTGCCAGCACAACACGTACATTATGAGCCTCTAGAGCTTTCTCACGATGAATCATATCAAACCTTGTCCATGCTTCACCATCGGATGGATGCACCAGCTTCTTAGGATTGTATCAACGTCCGTATTTGTGCCATGTCATCTGTTTTGCGGATTCCTCAGTCATATAAAGCCATTGGATTCTCGTTATGAATGGAAGGTACCGTAGGATCTTCACGGGGATGGCGAGCTGCCTCTTCTGACCATCACCAGAGTCTACCTTCAGGAACCTAGACGATTTACACTTCACACAGTACTTTGCTTCCGCATGTTCTTTCCTAAATAAGATGCATCCCTTCGGACAAGCATGTATCTGCTCATATGACATCTTAAGTGCACGAAGGAGTTTCAGTGCCTCATACATGCTCTTTGGAAGGATGTGACCATCCGGGAGCAGACTACCAACAACTATCAGCATAACATTGAAGGCTTCTCGACTCAAGCTAAATTGGGACTTTACGACCATTAGGCGTGCAATGGCATCCAGTTGAGAAACCTTGGCATGCCCGTGAAGGGGTTGCTATGCCGTAGACAACATATCGTAATACGCCTTTGTGGTTGGCTCTGGCTCCTCCTCCCTACGTCCTTCATCGAAGTGAGCTTCATGATAGTCATTTAACATGTCTCCTACCCCGGCATCAGCATCATAATCCTCGATGCGTTGTCTCACGACCTCGTCTCTCACACAATCGGATTCACCATGGTAGATCCACCGGGTATAGTCCGCCGTAAATCCATTCTTGCAAAGATGTTTACCCATGACCACCTTTGTTTGTCGACGTGTGTTTGCACAAATGTTGTAGGGACACCAAGTGCCACGCGCTCCTTTAAGCCTTGCAAATGCTAGTTCCAAGAAAGCATCGGTCTTCGCAATCCATTCATCAATCATCGAACCCTGACTAGAGCGGCCCATGTACATCCCCTCACGGTCATCCATCCTCTGACATATCACCAAGTAATATAAAAATCAATTACATCTACAGGGTCCTATACTGTCTAATAGGTGAAGATAGGTCCTAATCCCACCTGAGGATGTGTAGATGGGGTTAGTTTCCATGCTCTACTCCTATCCAAGACATAATTTCGGCAGCACCTCCCTGCTGTTCTCCAAATACACGTCCTGACAGGGAGATTGTGTATCCGAAGAACAATAGGGAGATGCTGCTGAAACTCTGGCTCAGATCCGAGTAGAGCATGAAAACTAACTCCATCTACACATCCTCCGGCTATCCAAAAAATGTGGACAATTTGAAACAGATACAGTTATAGATATGCAAAGATCTGTATATTTTCAACCGTATCTCTTTCTAATGGGAGACACCTAGCTAGGTTACGTGATATACAAACATGATATGGAAAGAGGGTGTAGGATGCCTCACCTTGCTGTCCTGAAAAGTGACAAGTCGAGGACGGTGGGGAATGAACCTTGCAATAGCCTCTCCTGCAACAAACGAACATAATAGTGTTAATTGTAAATTTCGGCTATTGGACCGAAAAAACAAGGCACATGCATTTAAGTAGGGCGTTGCGTGGCAGAGCAATTTTAGATGGTGACACGCGTAATTGTGCAATTATCAAGTGAAAAGCTCAGTTTTTCATCCCAAGATGCAAAGTTCAACATTTGTGGGTTTTTTTTCCTCCATGAGAGACTATGTGAAATACATGGATATTAAAAAGTTCAAATGTGTAGACAATTTTATGCATATGCACCTTGCTACAAAGCAATGAATTTTCATAATTTGTTTAAACATAGCATGGCACCACACAAAGAAGCAGGACTAGCGCACCGGCACCGTCCGATGCTAGCGCCCCGGATCGGACGTCCGGGTGCTACTAAGCCCGATAGTTATAGGCAAGTCTCTTTTTTATTGTAGATGTTCTCCATAAGCTGTTGTATGCGTGTATAGTCATGCACAATACCTGACCAGGCCCCTTTTTTTTTTGAAATTCCTGCCCAGGCCCCATAGTGCCATAAACACTGTAGATTAACGTGAGCTGATATTATACTATTATATATATATATATATATATATATATATATATATATATATATATATATATATATATATATATATATATATATTCATCCGTGGCTTTCCGTATTCACGCACGCTACCACTTTGGGTTTTTATCAGCTCACATTTAGTTACAGGCGGTGTGAATACCGCAGTGGTAACGTTTAGGGTTTGGTCGGGAACTCGGGAGGCGGCGGACGCCTGTGGCTCGCGTGCTCCCCCGGCGAGCGCCCTCGTACGCCGGTGACCAGGTCAGTTCCTTGCTGCATTTCCCCTCCCCTCTCTCCCCCACTCACTTGGTTACTGTTTAAAACCAAGTGTTCTAGCTCATTTCCCTTACGGCTGGGCAATGTGGGATTAACATGCTCATTTCCCTTAGGACTATGCTGCAGGGGTGTGTATAGGCACCAGTGCACCACACCTCTGAAACTGGTCACCTTGTACAGAGATTGTGAGCAGTAAATCCCATTTGTGGGAAATATCCAAACTAAGGATGGGGTCCTCTTCATCAGTCAAGACTAGGCATTTAACCATTAGAGTATTTATCAGATTGTGGCACGTTTAGGAAATTGATAAAGGACATTAGGCTTTATAGATAGCACATCCTCTCTGATTCTCATTATCATAGTGCAGCGGCACTCCGAGATATTTTATAGCTAATTCACCTAAAGGCAACCAAGTATGCAAGATGCATGGTGACAAAATGATGGTGTCACCTGCATATTGCAGTGACACCACACCTTCTGGTCTCATGCTATTTAACAGCCCTTCTTTTAACACTGATGGTGGTTTCAAATCCATTTCATCAGCACGAAGCTGGAGAAGCAATTTTTCCTGAATGGCACTAAAGAAATCGGTTGGGTTGAGCCTTCGCTGTCTATGCTCTCTACTACTATACGCTGTCATAGACAAACATGGTATCACTCTTATCTTACTACAAGTTCTAAGCACTAGGTCATGTATACTGTGGTTTCCTTGATCTGTTCATTTTGTTTATGCAGCCCATCTGAATTGTTCAAGCCCTCGAATGAGACCGTACCGTGGAGGTGGCGAACCTGGGCGGTGGCGGCGTCGAGCTTCCACGGCAGCGCGGGAGGCCAGCAGGGTCGCGGAGATGGCACGCGGGAGGCCGGCGTGGACGCGCGAGGCCGGGAGAGGGCACCAGGGTGCCGGACGCCGGGTGCGCGTAGGGCTGGAGCGGACGGCAGCGGTCGCGGCGTCGGGCTTCCGAGGCGCAGGCGGCGTCGAGCTTCCACGGCGGCAGCAGGAGGCCAGCAGGATCACGGGGACGGCGCGCGGCAGGCCGGCGTGGACGCGCGAGGCCGGGAGAGGGCACCGGGCGCCGGCCAACAGGGGTGCCGGCCGCCGGGCGCGCGCAGGGCCAGAGGGGACGGGCTGTGCGCGGGACCAGCGGCGTCGGCGGGTGTGGGTGGGCGGCAGCACGCGAGACCAGCGACGCCGGGAGCTGGTGTGGGCGGGCGGCGGGGCCGGCCGGCGGTGTGGGCGGGCGTGGGCGCACAGCTGTGTGTTTGACTGTGCGTGTGTGTGCGGCCGGTTGGGGATTAGGGTGGTTACAAGGGAGGTTTGCCGAGTGCCCGCGATCTAGCACTCAGCAAACCCCCGTTTGTTTTTTTTCATTTTCAATAACTAAACTGCTCGGTGGGGCCGTGAAGGGGTTTGCCGAGTGTCCTAGGTACGACACTCGGCAAAATTGAGATTTGTCGAGTGCCATAGTGCCATATATCGGGCGCTCGGCAAACTAATTTGATTTTTCCATATGCCTATTCATTATTTTATTTTATTATTTTTGTGTAATATATTTTTATTTCCTATGGTTGCTGGATTGGATATTTAAAGCATCACATACATCACAAATCCATCAAGATTTATATTACAAATGTTACAATAATGTATATGTCGTTACAGTAAAAATGTATATTCTATGATAGAAGTTTCATCATCTCTGGATCTATACTACTCTTATCCTTGGCTTGATCAATGCCGAAAGATACTCTTTTACTCAAGACAACGTCCATGGCGAAGGATGCTAGCTTGTCTTGTAGTTCTTTGATCTCGAAGTCTAATAGCTTTTGGGGTTCGAAGTTCCAAATAATCTTTTCATGAGCTCCAAATACTTTATTTGTGTTCATCATGTTCCAAAGTGTCTCTGGGAAATTTTCCTAAATTTTCGGAGGTATCAGAGTATTTTTTATGGCTTAAATATCAATTCTGGACTTTTCTAGAATGATTTTATTTATGAAATTAATTAATTCGAAAAATAAATAATATATCTCATTTTCCAACCAAATCTCAAAGCCCATGTGCAATAATCCTAATAAAGTTTAAAGGCCCATGCATTTATTTACTAATGGACTTTAATGATTATTTAGGTCTATTAGTAAATGTGGAGGGTGCAACACCAATTAGTACCATATTGCTAGTTGATGTAGATGTGGAGAGTTTTTCTTCCTTTAAATATGTACCAACTCCTTGAGTAAAGTACATCAAAACTATCGTAAGGAGAGCTCATAGTTTAGGAATCCCTAGGTAACAAATTATATATTCCCTTCTTTCTTGCCGCGTCGTCTCCATCTCTCCGCACAGAACTCTGCCCCGTCGAACTTCTCATCGGCTGTCTTCTGGTCTTCGTCATCGAGAACTTATCCATTGGCTTCACGGCAAGGCTCAAAGACCACGAGTCAG
Source organism: Miscanthus floridulus (assembly GCF_019320115.1). Lineage (NCBI taxonomy): Eukaryota > Viridiplantae > Streptophyta > Magnoliopsida > Poales > Poaceae > Miscanthus > Miscanthus floridulus. The sequence goes on from NC_089591.1 coordinate 44,072,320, forward strand.
CTGCCTGATGCCAATCCTGCATGCTACCCTGTTGACCATCATCACCAATTATCATCAGCTAGCTCCGTTGTTGAGTTATACAAGCAAATGACATCCACATTAGCACGTGAGTGGCCAGAGGACTGCCAGAGGACAACAGGCACCCATTTGGCAAGTACAGTACGTATCTACTTTTCATAATTTCTACGGCTTTAATTCTTCACAATTTATTCGTTTGAATTACATTTTGTTCCGTTCAAATTGCGTGAGTTGTGGGTCAACGTGATCTATCTGTTAGTAATGATGATTACTATGCTAAATGTTTCTGAGCTAAAAATTAAATTGATTAATGTTAATGCAACTGTCTTTATAATTAAAAGCAATATAGGTGTTTACCTATCCTTTTATTTGGCAAAGTTAGTGTTTAATTTGCTTAAATATACAACAATATTTATAAGTAAAATATGATTAGATTTAACTTGGCTTTTAAATTAAATTATGATTTATTTAGTCTGAATTAATAACTTCTCTATGATTTTGTTTATTTAATTAAAATAAATCAAGCTTGTAGTTGTTTTGTTTTCTTTATGATGTAAATCTTTCGGTAGTTGTTTCTTTTGCATCGTAGCTCCAATTAGAGTGCTTTTCGTATCTGTGTTCTCGTAGCAATGAGTAGATTAGTTTTCAAACATTTTTAATGTCTGGTGTACTATTCTAATTTAGATCTATTGTTTGCTTGCTTTATGATTAGTCGGTGAGCTTTGCGTTGGTGATATAAAAGAAGTTGGTGATCCAAAAGAAGTCCTTTAGAGGTTACAATTCAATAGAAGAAGGATATGAGTTTAAGGCAAGTATAGCATGAGATCTTCCTTATTGTCCTATACACCTTTAATCATTTAATTTATACTACATGTGTCTACCTTACTACCACTAAGGACTTCCTAATACTTTGTTACCCTATACGTTGATACCTATGGGGTATTGCATTGGGTAGTATGATGCTAGTGCTCAACTAGAGCCATGATCTTGTAACTTGACTAATGATATATGCAATAAACATTAAAAGATGCTTTTTAGCAACATGGAACAAGAGGGCTAGAGCATTGGACTGTTTTTATGGATGCTCTAGATTTCTCTCTCTAAAGATTTATCTGTAAGCGAACATCCAGGGACTTACAGTACAGCTGTGAGGGCTACATGGCTCTGGCTTTAGTTAAGTATGAGGACATTTTCTAACTTGTTAGTGGCTTCCTTTATGGTGCAAGAGGGGCTTCGACAGGTATGACCTTTGCCTGCCAGGTTGAGTGCATTTTGGTTTCTTGACCTTTTGTCAGACACTCCTTGGAGGAGAGTTCATGCTTATTGATGGGGAACCTAGTGACACTAACTTGTTAGACGAACCTTTAAAACGCTTCATAGTGAACCCAGCCGACCTTTCTTGGTAGTGGGTTAAGAGGCTCGCGACCTCGGGCGAAAGGGTAAATCATGACTCATAGTGAAAGTGTACAACCTCTGCAGAGTGTAAAACTGGTATATCAGCCATGCTCACGGTCACGAGTGGCCTTGGAACCCTTACAGAATAGATGATGGACACTGATGATACTGATGATGAAGATGCTCACTAATGATTACTATTTATGCTATTCATTATTCAAGTTTACCTGATCATGTGTTTATGTGGGCTTATGGATAAACTTGTTGCCACCCTATTGCTAAAATCATGACTCATTAAAAGCTAATCACAGTTAACTAGTGTTAGCCTTTTGAGCCTCATGAACCCCATGTTATATTTGTTGAGTACGACATGTACTTACGCTTGCTTTACTTTTTAAATCTTTGGAAAAATCCCGGATGGGTACCAGATTGCTAGAGTTTGGAGGAATTAGGCTTGTGATCAACCAGTCAGTTGTCCCTGTGGAATTGGAGTCTTCACCCGAAGATCAAAGTTGTCTTTCCGCTGTTTGATGTCTAAGGTTATAACCTTTGTATTAAGTATGTTATATATTAAGCATTGTATTTTGATATTACCCTTATTTGTAGCTATATGTGAGATTTGACTTCCTGGGCTCACATATGGTGTGTATCTAGTTTTGTTATTAAAACTAGGTGCTACAAAGTGGTATCAAAGTAGTGTTGACTGTAGGACACAAGCCTAGTATAAACTGGTTGTTTTAAGGTTTAGAAGTTGCTATAACAGCCCTTGCTCTATGAACCTTGATATTTTCTTCTCTACTATATTTCTACCCTTGCTATTCATCTCTACATTGGTGCTTATTTTAAAGTCTTTATTCTCATCTTCACTCCTTGGTTTGATATGCTTTTAGAACTATTCCTCACCACTTTATTGCGTAATCTAAAGATGAGTCTTAGGATTGTTACCCCTAGTACAATGAGGACGATAGTATCGCAAGTCGAGTCAATGAATGAGTTGTGCACCTTTAGTATTTTATTGAATTGTCATCATGTTATGCTTGTTTTGAATCCTTGTAATGATTGCAATGATCTTGTTAGGTGTTCCCACAATTTCATTTAGTTTATCAGCCTAAGGTATAAGGAGTAATGAAATAAATAGTCGTGTTTTGGTTCTCTCCAATTTTCCTTATCCTGCCTTTTCAGAGCAACCTATCTTTATCAGTTTATATCTCTGTCTTTGGACTACCAAAAATCATGACAAAAATCTAGATGACTGTAGCACATGGTTCTAAGAACAAAACCAGATACACACCATATGTGAGCTCATGAAGTCAATTCTCATATATAGCTACAAATAAGGGTAACATCAATAGACAATGCTCAACATATAACGTACCTAGTATAAAGAATATAACCTTAGATAGCAAACATTAGAAAGACAACTCCAATCTTTGGGTGAAGACTCCAATTCCATAGGGACAACTGACTGATTGATCACAAGCCTAATTCCTCCAAACTCTAGCAATCTGGTACCCATCCAGGATTTTTCCAAAGATTTAAAAAGTAAAGCAAGCATAAGTGTATGTCGTACTCAACAAATATAACATGGGGTTCATGAGGCTCAAAAGGCTGACACTGGTTAACTGCGATTAGCTTTTAATGAGTCATGATTTTAGCAATAGGGTGGCGACAAGTTTATCTACAAGCCCACATAAACATATGATCAGGTAAACATGAATAATGAATAACATAAACAGTAATCATTAGTGAGCATCTTCATCATCAGTATCATCTGTGTTCATCATCTATTCGTTAAATGTTCCAAGGCCGCTCGTAACCATGAGCATGGCTGATATACCAGTTTTACACTCTACAGAGGTTGTACACTTTCATTGTGAGTCGTGATTTACCCTTTTGCCTGAGCTAGCTAATCTCTTGACCCACTTCCAAGGAAGGTCGGCAGGGTTCACTATGAAGCCTTTCAAAGGTTTGTCTAACAAGTTAGGGCCATTATATTCACTTGGCAAACAGATATAGAAACCCCTTATCGAATGGCACAATGACATGTAGCCTATACACATAAGAGTAGAGGTTGTCCTATACCTGATTCGTTAAGCCATTCTTACGCCATAAAGGTAACTTTTAACATGCTAGAAAAGGTCCTCATATTGAGCTAAAGCCAGAGCCATGTAGCCCTCACAGCTGTATTGTAAGTCTCGATATTCACTTACAGATAAGTCCTTAGGGAGAGGAATCTAGAGCACCATAAAAACAACCCAATGCTCTAGCCCCCTTATTCCATATTGCTAAAAAACATCTTTTAGTGTTTATTGCATATACCATTAGTCAAGTTACAAGATCATGGTTTTAGTTGAGCACTAGCGTCATGCTACCCAATGCAATACCCCATATGTATCAAGGCACAAGGTAACAAAGTACTAGGAAATCCTTAGTGGTAGTCAAGGTAGACACAAGCAGCATTAATAAATCATTAAAGTGAATAGGACAATAAGGAAGATCTAATGCTATACTTGCCTTAAACTCTGATCTTCTTCTAGTCCAAACCTTCCAAGAAATGCTTCTTGATTCACCATGTATAGCTCACCGACTGGACATGATCATAGAACACCACACAAGCATCCATGCAATCATACATGAAGCAATAATAGAACTATATTAGAATAGTACACCAAACATGTGAAATAGTAAGTAAAAAGGTTTTAAAGACGTTCTACACACACAGGCGCGAAGAGCACACTAATCGAAGCTATGGTTTGAAAGAAATGGCTACCGAAAGATCTACTCATAAGAGAAAATATAAAACTATAAGCTTCATGTGTTTTAACTATATAAAAGCTTATATAAATTGAATTAAGTCAAATTTAGATTTGAATTATAAAACTAAAGTAAAACAAATCATATTTTATTTATAAAATCCAGTTGCATAATTATTATTCAAGTTAGAGTTTAAACCATGAAATTCTATAGCTAGTGGTATGATAAATATTTTTACTGATGCAGTAGATTACGTCGTTATGAATCTAACGCAACTTGAACGGGTCAAATCAGAGTTAAAACACGGCAGATATAGGGTTTAGAAGCTGGATGGCAATATTGTAAATATCTAGAACTGATTTTCGAATTAAAAATAATTCAAAATCGGAATTTAAATCTAGTCAGGGACGGCAGGTGGAATTTGTTGAAAGCATAGGGTCTCTTCTACAAAAATATAGGGATGACGAGTTATATATTTACAAACCTAGAGGACTCTTTAGCAAATCAGCTAGTTGAAAGGGTACGGGCTAATCTGAGCCATTAGATCAAGATTGGATGGCCGAGATTAGAAGGGAGAAGGAAGGAGAGGGGCTATCGGCCGGTGGCGAGTCTAGGCGGCGGCGCCATTGATGGGACCTCACCGAAGTTGGGCGAATCGGTGACTTTGGCCACCGTTTGGCTCGGTAGAAGGTTAGGGAGCAAGAGGAGAACGAGGCGAATCCATCTAGGGGATCGAAAGGGGCTACGACAGTGCGAGGACAAGCTCAGCTTGATTGAGGTGGCTCAGGTTTGCCAGCGGTACTTCAACGACGTGTCACAAGCGATAGAAAGCGTAGGAGAAGGAAAAGCGGGTACCGGGGCTTGCTTACCCCACGTAGAAGCTCGGCGAGCAGTCCCGGACGACAGTGGAGCGGCGAGGCAACTTTGGTGGCTTGAACTGCTAGGGTTCCGTGGTGGCTGCTGCTCTAGCGAGGGCGAGGCTAGTGCTAGTTGAGATAGGAGAGCAGCGCGGGCATGGGGCTCGGATTTTATTAGGACGGGGTGACTTGGAGCGCATGCAAATCGATAAGGACGGGGCAGCTGCGGACTCCTCTTCGAACAGAGTCTGGCTCAGGCACGTCTAGAGGTAGGGGATGACTGACTCATGGGCTCTAGCTAGCAGAGGTACAGGGTTGTGGGGCCTGGTCGTCAGCCAAACAGAGAAGAGGGAGAGGCTCCACGTGCGCGGGCCTGATGCCAGCTAGGCTCGGCCTACTGTTGGGCTACGCTAGAAAAAGGAAAGGGAGAAGTGAGGCCGAGCTGGGCCTACGGGAAGGGACTAGGCCTGCGAAGCTAGCTGGGCTACTATGGGGGAAAAGAAGTAATTGGGCTGAAAAGGGAGAGAGGAGAGAGTTGGGCCGTCGGGCCAGAAGAGGAGAGAGGGTTTTCCATTTTCCAAACCCTTTTATCTTTTGTTTTCAAAACCAAATTCAAATCGAATTCAAATATAGTTTCAAATATACTTTTCAAGATGAGAACTTTTGGGAGGTTTCCAAAACTGAACTTTTGCAAACTTTTGAAAATTCTTTATTTTCCAATTCTCTTTTTCTTTTCTTTTCTTTTATTTCAAAGCCATTTTCAAATTCAGTTTCAAAAGCATTTTGAATTCGTTTTGAATTTTGGATTCAACCACCCATTGTAATAAATCAAATGCACTGGCATGTATGCACATCCAAGTTGCTACTCCTTATGATGAATTTTAATATAATAAAAAATATTCTTTTTCCTATATTTCATGTGCACAAAAATTCATAAATAAATCATTTTAATCATATTCTCAAAAGTACAAATTTTAAGGTATTACAACGACATTAGACTTCAATATCTTTCTCTGACCACAAGAATCACCTTGATAGCTATGTTGGTTACGGAGTTATGAAAATCACAAGACGATACATCGATGTTGTCTGAAGCCTGGAATAGTTTCTGTTGTTCACTACTTTTGACTACCTGAACTACAGAATTTGGAAAAGTATTCTATAAGGAAGTTGTGGAGAATTTGATAAGCTTTCCAACAATATAAACTGTAGCTCTATTGGATTAACAGAGTGAGAGTTACAATTGTTTTACTGTGCTGTTGTTTTTCTGCTCGCGAGGAATTTTAGATTTCTTGTTCTTGCTCATACATGAGAGTATTATTGGGATGTCAGAACGTCTTGATACTAGTTAGCTCATCTGGAAGAAGGTGCAAGCTACCCTTTTTGTGTCCCCTAGTTTAATTTTTCTTAAGGAGGGTAGCCAACTTGAAGAATTTGCAAGATGAAGTATCATGGTGGGCCCGTAACCCATAGGTCCTAGGATTGAAACCTTTGGAGGAGATCAATAAGATAGACGATCATGCCTATGCAAACTATCCAACTAAAAAGGATCTGAATGCTCAAGGTGCCATATGAAGTTCAGTTATGCTCTCTAGCTCTCACTTGAAAGAATCGGTTAATCTGATAAGAAAGGTAGTTCCTAGAGGATGTATATCACTTAAGGGCTTCATAAGCCAGAGTAAGTATCCTTTGCTCGGTTGATAACTTGTTGGATCATCTACAAGAGCTTATGTATTCATCAAGATTGATCCAATTCAAGATATCATCAGTTGGGAGTCCAATCTTCAATATACCCAAGACAAGTAGGCATTGATGACATAGGAATGAGATATATAACCACTACAGTTGGTTCTACGGAGTCTTAGGAAATCCCAACGAAATACTAAGCATGACAACAAGGTTTGGATTGAAGAGAGTTAATTGGAACCCACTCAAAGATGTGAGAGAAACTTAGAAATGTGCAAAATGTGTTTTTTTTTTAAATACGTTTAGGAGATGAATATCTATCCTCAAGGAATTTTCTAGTTTCTTTCTAGAATTTAATTCCTACCTCCTTCACCTTAATTTTATGTTCCTAAGTTTCCAATAATCTTTTCATGAGCTTCAAATACTTTATTTGGGTTCATCATGTTCCAAAGTGTCTCTGAGAATTTTTTCCAAATTTTCGGAGGTCTTGGAGTATTTTTCATGGCTTAAATATCAATTCTAGACTTTTTTGAAATTATTTATTCACAAAATTAATTAATTCCAAAAATAAATAATATATCTCATTTCCCAACCAAATCTCAAAGCTCATGTGCAATAATCCTAATAAATCTCAAAGGCCCATCATTTATTTACTAATGGCTTTAATAATTATTTAGGTCTATTAGTAAATATGGAGTGTGCAACACCAATTAGTATCATATTACTAGTTGATGTAGATATGGGGAGTTTTTTTCCCTATAAATATGTATCAATCCCTTAGGACAAAACACACCAAAACTACCTGTAAGAGAAGCTCCTAGTTTAGGAATCCCTAGGTAACAAATTATATATTTCTCTTCTTTCTTGCTACGTCGTCTCCATCTCTTCTCACAGAACTCTGCCCCATCGAACTTCTCATCGGCTGTCTTCTGGTCTTCGTCATCGAGAACTTATCCGGTGACTTCACGGCAAGGCCCAAAGACCACGAGTCAGCTGCCTGATGCCAATCCTGCGTGCTGCCCTGTTGACCATCATCACCAATAATCATCAGCTAGCTCCGTTGTTGAGTTATACAAGCAAATAGCATCCACATTAGCACGTAAGTGGCCAGAGGACAACAGGCTCCCATTTGGCAAGTACAGTACGTATCTACTTTTCATAATTTCTACGGCTTTAATCCTTCACAGTTTGTTTGAATTACGTTTTGTTCCGTTCAAATTGCGTGAGTTGTGGGTCGACGTGATCTATCTGTTAGTAACTGATGATTACTATGCTAAATGTTTCTGAGCTAAAAATTTTAATTAATTAATGTTAATGCAACTGTCTTTATATTTAAAAGCAATATAGGTGTTTCACCTATCCTTTTATTTGGCAAAGTTAGTGTTTAATTTGCTTAAATATACAACAATATTTATAAGTAAAATATGACTAGATTTAACTTAGGTTTTTAAATTAAATTATGATTTGTTTAGTCTGAATTAATAACTTCTCCCCGATTTTATTTATTTAATTAAAATAAATCAAGCTTGTAGTTGTTTCTTTTTCTTTATCAAGTAAATCTTTCGGTAGTTGTTTTTTTGCATCGTAGCTCCGAATTAGAGTGTTTTTCAGCGTCTGTGTTCTCGTAGCAATGAGAAGATTAGTTTTCAAACCTTTTTATTGTCTGGTGTACTGTTCTAATTTAGATCTATTGTTTGCTTCATGGATGATTGCAAGGATGCTTGTGTGGTGATTTATGATCATGTCCAGTCGGTGAGCTTTGCGTTGGTGATATAAAAGTAGTTGGTGATCCAGAAGAAGTCCTTTGGAGGTTATAATTCAATAGAAGAAGGATCTGAGTTTAAGACAAGTATAGCATGGGACCTTCCTTGTTGTCATATACATATTTAATCAGTTTAATTCATACTGCATGTGTCTACCTTACTACCACTAAGAATTTCCTAATACTTTGTTACCCTATATCTTGATACCTATGTGGTGTTGCATTAGGTAGTATGATGCTAGTGTTTAACTAGAGTCATGATCTTGTAACTTGACTAATGGTATATGCAATAAATATTAAAAGATGCATTTTAGCAACATGGAATAAGGAGGCTAGAGTATTGGGCTATTTTTATGGTGCTCTAGATCCCCCTTCCTAAGGACTTATCTGTAAGCGAACATCCAGGACTTACAGTACGACTGTGAGGGCTACATTGCTATGGCTTTAGCCAGGTATGAGGACCTTTTTCTAGCTTGTTAGTGGTTACCTTTATAGGCGCAAGAGGGGCTCCGACTGGTATGACCTTTGCCTACCAGGTTGAGTGCATTTTGGTTTCTTGACCTTTTGTTAGTCACTCCTTGGAGGGGAGTTCATGCTTATTGATGGGGAAACCTAGCGGCCCTAACTTATTAGACGAACCTTTGAAATGCTTCATAGTGAACCCTGCCGACCTTCCTTGGTAGTGGGTTAAGAGGCTCGCGACCTCGGGCGAAAGGGTAAATCACGACTCACAGTGAAAATGTACCACCTCTGTAGAGTGTAAAACTAGTATATCAGCCGTGCTCATGGTCACGAGCGGTCTTGGAACCCTTACAGAATAGATGATGGGCATTGATGATATTGATGATGAAGATGCTCACTAATGATTACTGTTTATGCTATTCATTATTCATGTTTATCTGATCATGTATTTATGTGGGCTTGTGGATAAACTTGTTGCAACCCTATTGCTAAAATCATGACACATTAAAAGTTAATCGCAGTTAACGAGTGTCAGCCTTTTGAGCCTCATGAACCCCATGTTATATTTGTGAGTACGACATGTACTTACGCTTGCTTTATTTTTTAAATCTTTGAAAAAATCTCGGATGGGTACCAGATTGCTAGAGTTTGGAGGAATTAGGCTTGTGATCAACCAATCAGTTGTCCCTGTAGAATTGAAGTCTTCACCCGAAGATCGGAGTTATCTTTTCGTTGTTTGCTGTCTAAGGTTATCCTTTGTACCAAGTACGTTATATATTGAGCATTGTCTTTTGATATTACCCTTATTTGTAGCTATATGTGAGATTTGACTTTCTGGGCTCACATATGGTGTTATGTAGTTTTGTTCTTAAAACCGGGTGCTACATCCATTGTCTAAAAAAAAGGTAGTATTTAAATAGTATTGATTGACCTTAGACCTAAACAATAATTACCACCTTTGTGGTAATAGGTCATCACGGTTAATGTTAGCCTTCGGATCAATCCAAATGGATGGCTCACACTAAACTGAAGTACCTTTAAATTTTCATTTCTATGTCTAATCTAATGAGGGAAATGAACTTTAGTATGTCGTTTGGCATTACTGGCAGAGTTACATCTGGATATGTTCTACCAGTGCCGCTTTTTATAAGATAAGCTGAGTTACATCTGGGTTTGTTCTTCTAGTGCCGCTTTCTATAAGATGCTTTCCAGAGGGAAGCAACTTTCTTTTATTTAAAATAAAAGAGTTAATGGATCACATTTTTTAATCTATGGGTGGTTCGATCCACACAAACAAGTAATCCCTCCATCCCAAATTATAAGACGTTTTGGCTTTCCTAAATACATACTTTTGCTATGCATCGACATATACACTATGTCTAGATACATAACAAAAGAAATGTATCTAGAAAAACCAAAGCGTCTTATAATTTAGAATGAAGGGAGTAATATAGTGATTTTTTTATTTTTAATACTTTTTGTAAACTAATTTAAAATCTAACACTGTTTAATTTTTTTTTTCAAAACTAACACTTTTGGCCACGGTGAAACGCCTGTGCCGTGCCATGCATGGTGGCGCAGTGAGAGGGATGACGTGGCGACGACCGAGGCGCTGACCGGTGACGTGGTAGGGTTTGCCGCACCAACGATCTTGGCGCGTCAATGCCGCGCCCTGATCGGTGGCGTGGCCGAGCCAGGTAAATACCGCCGTGCCCGCCCACGCCTGCCGGCTGCTGCGCCTGGCCGCTTGCCTGCCACGCCTGCCCACCGCGCGTGCCCACCGCCGCGCCTACCATCGGCCGCGGCCGCACGCCACCCACCGCGCCGGCCTCGCCACGCACGCCGGCGCGCAACTCCCGCCGCGCCTGCCGCGCCATGGCCGTCGGCCGCCCGCTGCGCCCGCACGTCGGTGCGCCACCCCCTCTGGCCGCCTGCCTGCCTGCCTCGCCCTCTAGCCATGCACGGCGGCTGCCCGCCGCGCCCGCCACCGCCCTCACTGCCGCGCCCGCACATCCCGGCCCGGTCTTGCGCGCTGCCACCGTGAGGACAAGCGCCACTGCCGTGAGGTACTCCCCTAGTGTATTTGTTGATTGAATTGACATTGTTAGTATAGTAAGTTAGTAAAATAAATAAAGTTAGTATAATTAGTAAAGTATAGTTAGTAAAGTTAGTTAGTTTAGTTAGTATAGGCAATATAGTAAGTTAGTATAGATAGTAAAGTTAGTTAGTTTAGTTAGTACAATTAGTGAGTCTAATTATACATTGAATTTAGTATAATTTGTTGTTGTAGTTAGCCTTGTATAGATGTTAATATTTGATTAGTTAGTATAGTTATAGTTAGAATAGGTATTAATATTACTATGTACATTATGTACGATGATTTCGATGACTTGATGAAGTTTTTTGAATTGCTTTTGTAGATGGATTGTTGTGTTAGAGTTTTTTATAGAGGAAGTGTTATGAGAGAAGATTGTATGTTTGAGGATATGGAAGAAGAATTGAAATGGTTTGATGAACCTCCTACCTTCAACGACCTTTGCGTCTGTTTGAATGCAAAGTTTGGCAGTGATTTCACACTGAAGGGGAGGTTTGATACTAGGAAGACTAGGGCACACTATGTCCTCATGCCCTTGCGCGACCTTGCTCACTGGTCCCGCTACACTAGGGTGCTTCAAGGTTCCAATGTGCCCATGGCTGAGGTGGTGGTGGAGAATGGGTACAGGATGTAGGGTGTCCTGGATGGGCCGTCCATTAACGGTGTTGGAGGCAATGAGCAAGAATTGGGGGTCAAAGGGGAAGTAGCTCAGGGTAACATGGATTTAGACGGTCAGTTGACGCAGGAGCAGTTTTATTTAAGTCAAGTAGGCTGTATAAGCAATGATTTTGATGTGAACGAGTTTGAACTAGAAGATGAGGAGCAGGAAGAGGAGGACACTGATCGGTGATGTAGTTAGCAGTAATTCGGATGATTTAGATAGTGACCAGGGAGATAGACATGCTATGCCCACACCGGTTGATGCCATGTTGGTACCTGTTCATGGTATGCCATTACCAGTACCAACTGAGGTTTTGCATGCTATCTAGGCTCAGGGTAGACTAGTCACAGATTTGCCAGCAGATGATATCCCCTATGATTCATGGGGCAGAATTAGCGAAGCGAAGCAGTATGTTCCACCACCACCTTACACAGCGACTGAGCTTGAGCAACTACGGTCGATGAACATACCATTCAAGGGCATTCCGAACTATAGGGATGTCAGCACGACAGATATGGCAATTTGTGACATCGGTCTCCTAGATGTGTAGGAAATCATTGTATGACCATGAGAAAGAAACCCTTAGGAAGGGGATGAGATTCAATACAATATCAGAGATGAAGCTCTTCCTTAGGACTATGTTGTGTATCACCATAGGCCGTACAACATCACTCATTCGGACCAGGAGTTGAGGTACCATGTGATATGCAAAAATGGTTGTATGTGGATGTTAAATGCATGAAAGAGATAGAGTGATGGCAAGTGGAGGATAAGTAAAGTTGTCGAACCACACACTTGCCTAACAAATAGGGGGAAGAAAAATCATCAGCAGCTTACTGCACGTTACCTTACCCAGTTGTATATTGGAGCTCGTTGATGACAATAGCGACATTTCAGTGTCTTCATTACAACAGTCCATATCTGGATTCGTTAAGTATGATGTGAAGTATGGAAAGGCTTGGCGCGTTAAGCGAATTGTCCTGGCTATTTGATGGGGTAGTTGGGAGGAAGCGTACAATAGGGTGCCCCGCATCTTATGTGGAATGCATTACTACAACCCTGGCTTGAAATGGTTTGTGGACACCGGAGGGATATATTTTTGGGACATCGATGAGGCATGTCCTCTATCATGTGTTCTGGTCGTTCGCACAAATAGAACATGCATTCCAGTTTTATGGGCCAGTCATACTTGTTGATGGCACTTTCCTTGACAAGAAAGTACAGGGGCACCTTGATGATGATGCTGCTATTGATCCTGAGTACCAGATAGTACCCATGGCTTTTGCTTTGGCAGAGGAAGAGAATAATGAATCGTGGTCATAGTTCATGTGGCTTCTATGTGTACAAGTGCTTGGCCCATCTCGTACTATATGTTTGATCTCGGGCCATCACCAGGCCTTCTTAATGCTGCAGCTGAGCATATAGATGGGTTCCCGCCTCTAGTGCATAGATGGTGCTTGAGACACTTTGTCGCTAATTTCTGGCGACAGTTAGAGGAAGTAGGAGGTATGTGACAAGGTAAAGGCTCTATGTTGTGTACGTACAGAGCACCAGTTTAAGGAGACAAAGAGAGAACTAGACAAGATGCTAAATGAAGCGGGAAAGGCCTAGGTTAGAGGCGCAAATGGAACAAAAGGCTCAATGGGCAGTTAGTATATGATGAGGGGGGTTTTAGGTATGGCATCATGACCACTAACTCCTCGGAGTCCTTCAACCGTGTATTCACTAGAGTTCGATTGTTGCCTATGTCTGAAATTATTGAGTTCTCCTTTCATAAGTGCAATGAATATTTTGTCAAGAGGTGGGAACTTGTGTAGAGGAATATAGCTGAGCAGGGGCATTTTGGAAAAGCTAGAGCAGAACATTTGAAGGAGGCCAAAGAATTAGGCCAAGCCGCACGCCGCCGAGCCGTATGGACCCCATCGCCATATCTTTAGTGTACAGGGCAAGGGTGGACACGAGCTTGGGTGGTGAACGTTATGGTGGACTGAAACTACCAAGTTGATCTTGAAAAGGTAGAGTGCAGTTGCAATGTCCCATAGATCATGCATGCCCCTAGCTCTCATATGATCACAGCCTACAGGGTTCGTGGGTACAACTATGAGGATCTACCATATATGTCACTCTTGTATCTCTGTTCGAACACCATTAGTATTTGGGAGATGTGCTTCGAGCCATACCTTGACCCGACATAGTGGCCACCTTATAATGGTTATGACTATGTGCCAGCATCTAGATCTAATGAAGGTATAGAAGGGTAGGAGGAAGAAGAAGTGACTTAAGGGGCACATGGACGCTATGAGATGGTATAGCGAAGACATAAACGGAGGGGGAGACTTCAATGAGACCTGTGGCAGGAATCTTTGCTCCATTTACAAAGACCCTGGTCACAAGGCTAGCAGGCATAGAAGACGAGGGCAACAAGTCCATACATAGAAGTTGCTTATTTTCCTAGTGAAGTTGTTTAATATGTCTATTAATGTTACTCTGAATATATGCATGTGCTTTCATATTGTGTTCGTATTGCATAACAAGTAGTTCAAATTTTGCAATGCTACATAATGTTAATTTGAATACTCTAACCCTTTGTTTATCAATTTGTAACAGGATAGCCCCTCCCACGTAGCACCAGTTGTACCACCTTCTTGAGGTGGAGTACGATGACCTGCATCGAGCACACTTATTGACTAACACCGACACAGAGGTGTCGTTGCCTCCTTTGAGGCCCCGCATGCACACCAGGGCGCACTAGTGGGGCGAGCCAGGGACTTAGTTGGTTATGTCGAGCTTATGTCAAACGAATATTGTCGTCCGAAACTTACAGACTCATGAACCAATGAAAATGTTATGTGGCAACTTGTCAACTTTCGCATGGACTCTATTTATTTGCTTCATATTCATTTCAATGCATCGCGGTAGCACTTGTACTTGTTTACAGCACTGATAGCAGCTCCCGTTCAATTGCAATTAAGGCTAGTTGGCTTCTGTCTACGTCCAAGTCCTGCCATACTGTGGGCCTTGGCGCATCAGTGCCACACCGTGGGCTATGGCGTGGTAGAACCTGGGCTTGGTGTTGTGTGCCAAACTTGGATGCATCAGAGAGCGACAAACGGATGGGTCGGAGGGTGACAAACGGATGGGATAACTTAAGATCGACCATGGGTAATCCGAGTACATGATACATGGGTACAATACATCAATAGTTCAAATGAAAAACAAGACAACACAATGAAAATTCTAGTACATAGCTACATTGATCATTAATAAAGCATAGAACTAACAGATGGTGCAATAAAAAAGCCCTCAGTCAAAAACATACTGAGTAAGCAACTCGTCGTTTGAGTACCAATCCTCTACCACAACCTTGTTGCTAGTGGCTAGGGTCACTTGCATTGCCCTGATCTGCCTTTCACTTGTAGTAAGCGGCCTCCGCTTCATCTGCGGCCTAAGACAAGAACGCATTCTCTTCCTCCTCGTTCATGTGGCTAGGCTCACCTGCATTGCTCTGACCTATGTGTCGCCTGTAGTAAGCGGCCTCCGCTTCATATGTGGCCTCTACGGCCTGAGTGAAGAACACGTCATCATCCTCCTCCTGCCTGCAAGCCCGCCTTTGCTAGAGCGATGAGCTTGCTCAGTCTGCCAGTGTCATCCTCAACCTTCTCCGCCTAGAAGCCCGACTCTGCTAGAGCGATGAGCTCGCTCAGTCTACCAGTGTCATCCTTAGCCTCCTCCAACTACAAGCCCACCTCTGCTAGAGTGATGAGGTCGCTCAGTCTGGCAGTGTCAGTCCTCATCCTCGTCCCCCTCATCAGATAACACAATCGGTGATTGAACGGTGCGAGTAGCTCGTGTTCTGTGCTCATCTAACTTCTTTTCCTCATACCTTGCATGAGGCACCTCTCCGTCATGGTCCTTATTGCATCCAATCCATTCATGTATAAAATACAATCAGTTAGCAACAGTGATTAAATTACATTTAAAATCAGGCAATGAAATAAAGGCTTTCAAGCACTCACTCGCACATAATGCACCAACATGCTCATTCAAGACCTGCATATATACTCTTGTCTCCTCCCTTGCCTCCTTGCTTGCCCTCTCCTCCTCTAACACCCTCCAGTCTCTCCAATCCCCATTTGTCAAGCCCAACATCGATCGGGTTACAAATACCTGCGCTGTCTAGCAAACTCACGCATCTTGTCTTTGAGATGTTTAATGAATAGGTTGACGTAGTCAGGTCCATATCCCCTCTTCCATGCAATTACTTGCCTCCCTCTCAGTTCATCCAAGAACTTAGCTTGACCATCATAGTATTCCCACCTGCATTTCTAGTGCTCTATTCAACAACAACAACAACAACAACAACAACAAAGCCTTTAAGTCCCAAACAAGTTGGGGTAGGCTAGAGTTGAAACCCATCAGAAGCAATCAAGGTTCATGCACGTGAATAGCTGTCTTCCAAGCACTCCTATCTAAGGCTAAGTCTTTGGATATATTCCATCCTTTCAAGTCTCCTTTTATTGCCTCTACCCAAGTCAACTTCGGTCTTCCTCTGCCTCTCTTCACGTTACTATCCTGACTTAGGATTCCACTATGCACCGGTGCATCTAGGGGTCTCCGTTGCACATGTCCAAACCATCTCAACCGGTGTTGGACAAGCTTTTCTTCAATTGGCGCTACCCCTAATCTCTCACGTATATCATCGTTCCGAACTCGATCCCTTCTTGTATGACCGCAAATCCAACGCAACATACACATTTCCACGACACTTAGCTGTTGAACATGTCGTCTTTTTGTAGGCCAACATTCTGCACCATATAACATAGCAGGTCTAATCGCCGTCCTATAAAACTTGCCTTTTAGCTTTTGTGGTACCCTTTTGTCACATAGGACACCAGACGCTTGCCACCACTTCATCCACCCTGCTTTGATTCTATTGCTAACATCTTCATCAATATCCCCGTCCCTCTATAGCATTGATCCTAAATATCGAAAGATGTCCTTCCTAGGCACTACTTGACCTTCCAAACTAACATCTTCCTCCTCCCGAGTAGTAGTGCCGAAGTCACATCTCATATACTCAGTTTTAGTTCTACTGAGTCTAAAACCTTTGGACTCCAAAGTCTCCCGCCATAACTCCAGTTTCTGATTCACTCCTGTCCGGCTTTCATCAACTAGCACTACATCTCCGCGAAAAGCATACACCAAGGGATGTCCCCTTGTATGTCCCTTGTGACCTCATCCATCACTAAAGCAAACAAATAAGGGCTCAAAGCTGACCCTTGATGTAGTCCTATCCTAATCGGGAAGTCATCCGTGTCTCCATCACTTGTTCAAACTCTAGTCACAACATTGTTGTACATGTCCTTAATGAGCCCGACATACTTCGTTGGGACTTTATGTTTGTCCAAAGCCCACCACATAACATTCCTTGGTATTTTATCATAAGCCTTCTCCAAGTCAATAAAAACCATATGTAGGTCCTTCTTCTTCTCCCTATACCGCTCCATAACTTGTCTTACTAAGAAAATGGCTTCCATGGTTGACCTTCCGGGCATGAAACCAAATTGGTTCATAGAGACCCACGTTATTGCTCTCAAGCGATGCTCGATAACTCTCTCCCATAGCTTCATAGTATGGCTCATCAACTTAATTCCCCGGTAATTCGTACAACTTTGAATATCCCCTTTATTCTTGTAGATCGGTACCAATATACTTCTCCTCCACTCATCAGGCATCTTGTTCGACCGAAAAATATGGTTGAACAGCTTGGTTAGCCATACTATCGCTATGTCCCCGAGGCATCTCCACACCTCAATTGGGATACCATCCGGTCCCATCGCCTTACCTCCTTTCATCCTTTTCAACGCCTCTCTGACCTCAGATTCTTGGATTCTCCACACAAAGCGCCTATTGGTGTCATCAAAAGAGTCATCCAACTGAAAGGTTGTGTCCATATTCTCACCATTGAACAATTTGTCAAAATACTCTTGCCATCGATGTCGGATCTCATCCTCCTTCACCAAGAGATGCTCCCTTTCATCCTTAATGCACTTAACTTGGTTGAAGTCCCGTGTCTTTCTCTCACAAACCCTAGCCATCCTATAAATGTCCTTCTCTCCTTCCTTCGTACTCAAATGTTGATAAAGATCCTCGTACGCTCTACCCTTTGCCACACTTACAGCTCGCTTTGCAGTCTTCTTTGCCACCTTGTACTTCTCTATGTTGTCCACACTCCTGTCATGGTACAAGCGTCTATAGCATTCTTTCTTCTCCTTAATAGCCCTTTGGACTTCCTCGTTCCACCACCAAGTATCTTTAGCCTCGCATCCCCTTCCTTTGGTTACTCCACACACCTCTGAGGCTACCTTCCGAATGTTGGTTGCCATCTTGTCCCACATGTTGTTTATGTCGTCTTCTTCCTTCCAAGAGCCCTCTTTGATAACCCTTTCCCTAAATACATCTGACGTCTCCCCTTTCAGTTTTCACCACTTTGTTCTTTCAATCTTAGCTTGTTTATCCCTACGGGCACGCACCTGAAAACGAAAATCTAGCCACCAAAAGCTTATGTTGAGAAACAACACACTCCCCTGGTATCACCTTGCAATCCAAGCATGCTCGTTTGTCCTTTCTTCTTACGAGGACAAAGTCAATCTGGCTACTAGTGTTGTCCGCTACTGAAGGTCACTAGATGAGATTCTCTCTTTCTAAAGAAAGTGTTGGCTATCATTAGGTCAAAAGCTACCGCGAAGTTCAGAACTTCCTCCCCCTCCTAATTCCTACTACCATACCCAAAACCTCCATGAACTGCCTCGAAACCTGCGCTTGTAGTGCCTACATGCCCATTAAGATCTCCTCCTATAAAAAAGCTTCTCACTACTAGGTATAGCTCTAACCAGGCCATCTAAGTCTTTCCAGAACTGTCTCTTGGCACTCTCGTTGAGGCCTACTTGGGGGGTATACGCACTAATTACGTTCAAGACCATATCACCAACGACAAGCTTGACTAAGATAATCCTATCTCCTTGCCTTCTCACTCCCACCACACCATTCTTGAGGCTCTTATCAATCAAAACTCCTACTCCATTTCTATTCGCGACTGTCCCTGTGTACCAAAGCTTGAAACCTGTATTGTCCACCTCCTTCGCCTTCTAACCCTTCCATTTAGTATCTTGAACGCATACTATATTTACACGTCTCCTAGTCGCGGTATCAACTAATTCTCTTAACTTACCTATAAGTGACCCTACATTCCAACTACCTAAACGGATCCTAGTTGGTTCAACTAGCTTCCTTACCCTTCGCACCCGTCGACTCAGATGCGAAGACCCTTGCTCATTTTTCACTACATCCGGGCGCCGATGTAGCGCGCCACTAAGGAAGCGACGACCCGATCCTTCTAGTGCTCTGTTCAAACGAAAAATTATATCATATATGTCTTAGCAAAAGAAACAAAATACGATTTCATGTTTACCACAAAAATAACCAACCTCATCATAGTCAACCATATGGCCGCAATAATGGCCTATTCCAAGCTCCGAAGTGACTAGGCCATAGTTGGATTTAACACCACATTCGCACATGACAGGAGGTGCTTTGTAAATTACCCTTTCTTTCTTATTTTCCTTAACCTTTGGTGGTTCTTCCGGCCATTGGTTCTTAGGATCCATACAACCACTCCTTGAAACGACACTGCGCCATTGAAAACACCTAAATAAGGTGATATTAGTACATGAACACATATAGCTCAATATTTCAACACATACACTTTGCACTTACTTCATGCTTGTTTGGACACACAAACTCCAACGTATTCTCAGAGTTTATCACAACTCGATCTCCTGTAATCGCACAGAGGAGGATCCTCGAGTCGTCTAACTATGGCTAAGTGCTTCTCCTTAGCCGTCATTAGAGGGGGGGGGGGTTACAGGGAGGTGGAACCCACTGCTCGAAGTGCTCTTGTAGGATGGCGCCCTCTCCACCAATCGTCGAAAAGGAGGTACCTAGGGTCAAACTTGTCTTCACCGTCGATCCACTGAAAGAAAAAGCAACTCTCATGGGCCTACACAACAAAATTCCAACAAAATATTAGTAACCTAGTCATACAAATGAAGAAAAAAATATACGGAAATAATTACTTACATTAAAACGACTGCATGTGTAGAAGCAATGAGCCACTGTGTCCGAATGTCTCGATTGAAACACGTCGGTCGGACGACCACAGTCACAGTTAGAGACAGGGAGGTTAGGAGGGACGGGGGCATCTTTACTAGACTCGTCGGGTTACAATTCTCTAGGACGACCCCGTTTTCGCCACAACTGCTCCCGAAATATGTCTTACATCTAATAAAACGGTTCAAATTAAGCATCAATCAAAACAACGCAAATTAATGTAAAATATAATCATTTGCATTGCAACTCAAATAATATAACCAACACTTATAGCAACAAAAATATACATGGTAAACATACTTCTAACTAAATAATTAAACTTAACAGTGACAAAATCAAACTAATATCTTTCTCCAAACCATAGCCCATAGTTCCCAAACATACTTTTCCTCCTAACCTTAACTCCCATTCATAATATTTCAATCCACCATTCAAATGAAAATAAAAAGTGCATCGTTACCTTGAACGAGGCCGAGGAGGGAGGGAGACGGCCAGGGAATGGAAGGGAAGGGAGGGAGGGAGGCGGCAACGCAGTGCCGGGCGCCGACAGCACTTGAGAGTGGCGGGAGGGCGCAGGCGCGGAAGTCACCAACCGCGTTAAGGCAGACAGAGGGAGGGCGGCTCGCGGGCGATATTTACCTAGGACTGCCACGCCGTGAGCGATGGCGTGGCAGCACCGCGCTAAGATCGGTGGCGCGGCAAGACCCTGCCACTGTCACCAGGTCAGTGCCTCGGTCGTCGCCACGTCATCCCTCTCGCCGCACCACCATGCATGGTGCGGCACAGGCGTTTCGCCGCGCCAGGGAAATAGGCGCAGCCAAAAGTGTTAGTTTAAAAAAAACAGTGTTAGATTTAAAATTAGTTTACAAAAAGTGTTAAAAATAAAAAAAAATCAATATAGTTAGGTACTTAAATTTCTCTTTTCTTGATGAGACATGCATCATCAGTAAATCAGAGGAGGACGGCCAAACAGGAGACAGAAAGCAAAGTTCATTTCTTGGTACTAGTTTGAAGCCTGAACTTAGAGTCCCGTCAACTGGATGTATCCCTTCGTGAGCTTCTACACTGAGTCATTGCTGGTATGGTCTCTATTCAATATTCTCTTTATATATGTTTGGTTCACAAATGAGTTCATAGTTTTAGTCAGGCAAGTAACAGTCAGCTTCCATAATTTTAGTCATCCCCTAGCAATGCAAGGAGTGAGCAACATTGCACATTGTTCCTGAGGTCAAAGAAAAAAAAATATTTTCCTGTATAATATAATGTACAAGTATATATTACTCCCTCCGTTCCAAATAATGTACAAGTATATATTACTCCCTCCGTTCCAAATAATGTACAAGTATATATTACTCCCTCCGTTCCAAATATTGTGCCAAATCCCTTCCAAATTACTTAGCTTTCCTGTATAATATAATGTACAAGTATATATTACTCCCTCCGTTCCAAATTATAAGTCTCTTAATAAGTATGTGGACCAGACAAATATTGTAAAGACGAGGTTGGAGTAAGTTATTTCGTTGAGTTCATTTGCTTATGCAAATGTGATTGCTGATTTATAGCTTGGTTATCTCATTCAAAAAAAAAGATCTATAACATGGTTATTATAAGACTAATGATGCATGTTTGGTACCTTTTCAGCTGAAGCTAGCCAGCGGCAAATTGCCGGCGACGGTCGGGAACCAGTGATCTTCGTATGGCCTGGCAAATAAATGGAATATAACTAAGAAAATGGATCATCTTGCAGTGTGATCGAGATGCCGTTTCTTCTGGGGAAACAAAGTTCAGTGAGAGTAGCTTGTTTAATTAATTCACCTTTTCAGTTCGCCTTCTTCCTATTCAAATACTTAAGTTCCACTTTAAGATTAATTCAAATTTGAGTCATTTTTAAAAAAAAATGGTCTTGTTGAATTCATCATAATCGTGTCATGGGACATCAGGTTCAGTTTAATATTTTGACATAGGAGGGCTGTGCTGTTGCATCTCCTAATTTCACCATTTATGCACCATTTTGACCAATACATGGTGCATAGGCCAAAATTGGAGTTTTTTGCAGTATTCTGTAGCTTCAGGGGGAGCACTATGAAAGTTAAGTGGTAAAAGCATGGGAGCTTAACTTCTCTTTTATGGTGTGGCATATGCCATCAAGGCTGCCGGTTTTTTCGCGAAGAGCTAAGGGGCTGGAACTGTGATTCGCTTAGAGCAAAAAAAGTAAAGGGTTTAGGTGGGTTGTATGCTGAGGTGATAGAGAAACAGGTAGACATATAAGAACTAAGAAATTTTATGAGAGATAAGAGGATCATATATGGGCCTACTATTATATATATGGGTAGGTTGCACTTACAGTCAGCCGAGGGCCATATTATTAGCCTTTCTTAGCTGGCTGGTCTAGTATTTTGATGCGCAGAAAACACCAAGCCCAGGTGCACCACTTCCAATTTCCATATAGTCCTTGACGGCAGCCATACATTTGTCCAAACCGTTGGCCTGCATCATTTCAACCTGGCGGTCGCCCCACCTCTCCAGATTCGTAAATTTGTCACCGAGTTTAGGTGACTGAATGTTTGGACCTATCTCATACTCTCTTAATTTTAAATTATAAGACATTTTAACTATTCTAAACATATAGATTTTGCTATGCACTTATATATACACAATATCTAAATACATAGTTAAAGCAATGTGTCTAGAAAAGCCAAAACTTCTTATAATTTGGAATAGATGGAGTGTTATTCTTTTAAAGAAAACTTTGCTATGGGACACTGAAAGTGATGTCGTGTTGCCAATGAACAATGAAGAAAATTCTTCTTAAACCATCTTGTATTAGCATCTGGTAATATCCATATTCGTATTCAAATTCAAACTAAAATATGTTAAATAGTGCTATTGAAATTTGATTTCACACATTCGGTTCAATTTGTGGGTACCACTGTGTCGTGGCTCAAACAGCCAAATATATATGTTACCAGAAGTTCAGAACACAGGGTCCAGACACACACACAGAGAGAGAGAGAGAGAGGGGGGGGGGGGGGGGGGGGGGGGGGGGGGGGGGGGCGCAGAGCAGAGTGCCTTCTTCCTAGTGGCTGCCCTACAACTGAATACTGTTATTTCTTCAGCAGTAAAAACACCAGTGCAAAGGAGTGCCTTTATCCTCCATAGTATATTAGGACTAGCAGGGGTGGTCCCAGTTTCGAGTTTTCTTTTCTCACGGTTAATTCAGTTGTGTGTGTGCTTATTGGTCCTAATAATCTCTGGTGTGTGCTCCCACCGAATAAGCATAAGATAGTTGTATATATCCTGACACCTGAGAAGAAAAGTCAGTGAGATCGAGTGTGTATATCGGCTCAAAAGGCAGGTGATAGGACGCGGACAAGCTTTGGCATGCCAATTCTTGGAACAGCTTTGGTTTATTTTTGTCCAGCAGCAACAAGACAGAGATCGCTTCTGCACTAGTATATTGTCCCACAGGCTTAATTGGTTTCCTATGGTCACACGATTGAAGATGGCGGCATTAATTTTTTTCTTTTTATTAAGTTGCTAATAACGCTTTGCATAAATATAAACACAGTGGAATTCCTGTCATCTGCCGGGTTTATGTTAAAGGGTCATTCTTTCTCTATGATCCTTTTGTAATAGGCCTATTAGTTTTATTATTATAATTACTATAAGAAAATTTTTCCACTGTAATTTGCATGCGTTGAGCTTCTTTGGTGAGTCCTTGACAACTCCATGAGTCACAGAAGTATAACCTGTGATGATAAAAGTAGTACAAGATGGATGAATATAACCTGATGATAAACATAGCACATCCTGATGATGATATACTTAAATATCAGTATGGTGTTATAAACAACAGTGCCTCTAAACCGTAGATCAGGGGGTAAGCATCTTACTTAGGGTACCTCTAGTTCGCCCTGGCGCAGTTGCGCCGCAACCTCGTGGACGCCGGTGTCGAGGAAGCTCGGCGCAGTGGAGTCCAACGTGGTGGAGACGAGGTCCAGTGGTGATGCAGAGGTATGGCGGAGTCG
Organism: Miscanthus floridulus; assembly: GCF_019320115.1. NCBI lineage: Eukaryota > Viridiplantae > Streptophyta > Magnoliopsida > Poales > Poaceae > Miscanthus > Miscanthus floridulus. The sequence continues at coordinate 44,096,207 of NC_089591.1, forward strand.
GAGTCGGTGGGGCTTCCCGTCGCTGGCAGCACCATCTTTAGATTGGGTTAGGTTTTCTGTTAGTGGGTCACGGCGGCTCCGGTCAACCTCGTAGTTAGAGCCGTGATCCCCACCTATCTTTTTATAGTGCTGTGCGATAGGGGCCCACCAACCATATTAGGGTTGGGACGCCCCTGATCAGGGCGCAGATCCAAGGGCCCAATAGGCCGTTGGGCCTATTGGTGGAGATCAACTAACATTCTCCTCCTTGATCTCACTACCATCTTTCAATTTCATATCATTTACTTTTGTTCATTCCATTACAGATTAGCGCATAGAGCATGTTTCATCGTCACGGTCAATTGCCGATAGATTTAACAGCTACAACACACCACTCTATTCTGAAATAGATACTTAACTTTGGGTCTTCTTTTGTTCAGGAATTATAGGCTTTTCCTTAAACTCATGCTAGCTACATGTTCTCTGAACACGTTGGGTGATAAGCCTTTTGTAAGCGGATCCGCGAGCATCTTTTTCGGTACTTATATGCTCAAGACTTATGACATGATCCCGGACTTTATCTTTCACAACACAATACTTTATGTCAATGTGTTTGGCAACACCACTTGACTTATTGTTGTGAGCATACTGTACTGCCGGATTATTATCGCAGTATAACTTAAGTGGTCTATAGATGTTGTCAACCACCTTCAAACCGGGTATGAACTTCTTTAGCCAGTTCACCTACCCCGTTGCCTCATAACATGCTACAAACTCGGCATACATTGTGGACGATGTAGTGACAGGTTTGCTTTGAGCTTTTCCTATGAAATAGCTCCTCTTGCGAGAGTGAATACATATCCTAGACGTGGATTTTCTATTTCCCGCATAATCAGAATCTGAATATCCCACTATATGGAGTGAATCAGATCTTCTATACGTCATCACTGAGGACATTTCATTTCTTGCAAATAACAGCAAGACTTTCTTTACTAATTTCAGTGTTCTGTTCTAGGATTGCTCTGGAATCTACTAAGTAACCTGGTAACAAATGCCAAGTCAGGGCGCGTACATACTTAAGCATATTGCAAGCTTCCGACAGCTGAAGCATATAGAACCGCTTTCATTTGATCGATCTCATATTCGTTCCTAGAGCATTGAAAATCCCCATATCTATCGCCCTTGACTATAGGAGCAGGTGAGGAACTATATTTGTACATACTTAATTTCTTTAAGATCTTTTCTATGTATGCCTTTTGTGACAGTCCTAATACCCCTTTACTTCTATCTTGGTGAATTTCGATCCCTAGAACGAACGAAGCTTCACCAAGATCTTTCATATCAAATTTTGAAGACAAAAACTTTTTTGTCTCCAGTAGTAGACTGACATCACTACTAGCAAGTAAGATATCATCCACATACAGGAACAAGGAAGATAAACTTCCATTCTTAAACTTTGCATAGACACAATTGTCCTCTACATTCTCTATAAAACCCAAAATTCCTTATTGTCTGATCAAACTTCAAGTACCACTGTCATGAAGCTTGTTTTAATCCATAAATGGATTTCTTTAGGCAGACATCCCATTCGTTCTTTTCTTCCATGACAAAACCTTTCGATTGTGCCATGTAAACATTTTCCTCTAAGTCCCAAACTTTATTGGCATTCATAGATTTCATTTCATCTTCTATGGCCTCAAGCCACTTTGACGAATGATCACTTCTCATGGCTTCTTCAAATGAGGTGGGATCATCCTCCTTTTGAAATTCCTTAGTGTTGTATACTTCATAGTCAGCAGAAATAGCTGATTTTCTAACTCTTTAAGACCTTCTAGGGGCCTCCACATTTGACACATCTTCTGTTTGAGGCTGTTATTGCTCTCCCTCATGTGTGGCAATAGGTTCTACAAGATCCTGAAGAACAGGTTCCTCATCGTCATTCATTGTTGCCACATGCGGAATAACAACAGGTGCTGGCACCACAGTATCTTGCACTGTTGATGCAGCTACAGCAGGTAGTGAGAAAAATGGTTCATGAATCATCGGAGTGGGCGCATACACCCGCTTCTCTTCAAGGTCAATTTCTCGAGCTACCATGCTCCTTCTCATCATTTCATCCTCTAGGAAGACAATGTGTCTCGTTTCTACAAACTTTGTATGTCTCTCTGGATAGTAGAAACAAAAACCTTTTGACTTTTCTGGGTAGCCAATGAAATGACAACTTACTTGTTTTAGGATCTAGCTTCCTAATGTTTGGGTTAAATACTTTAGCCTCAGCAGGACTTCCCCACACACGTAAGTGGTTTAGTGAGGGTACTCTTCCTATCCACAACTCATACGGTGTTTTGGGCACCGACTCACTTGGTACTCTATTGAGAATATGAATGGCGGTTTTAACGCCTCCATCCACAGGCTCAACGGTAAGGTGGAGTAACTTATCATACTGCACACCATATCTATCAGGGTACGATTGCGTCTTTTAGCTACTCCATTCTGCTGAGGTTCACCCGGTGTAGAATACTAGACTACTATGCCATTCTCCTATAAGAACCTTGCAAAAGGTCTAGGAACTTGGCTATATGGGGTATGCCGACTGTAGTACCCCCCCCCCCCACCACGGTCGGACTTGACTATCTTAATCTTTAAATTGTCTTGATTTTTAACTTCTGCCTTAAATATCTTATAATTTATTTAATGCTTTTGTTCTTTCTTTTCTTGGATAAATGTAGCCATAATGTGAGTAATCATCTGTGAATGTTATGAACGAATCATAATCATCCACACTCTTTACAGGAAACTGACCACAGATGTCTGTGTGAATAATCTGTAAAATTCTTGCGCTTTGTTTGACATCTTTCTTAATTTTCTTTACATAGTTTCCTTTTATGCATTCTCTACATTGTTCTAAATCTAAGAGCTCTAATGGAGGAAGAATATTATTCTTAACTAGTCTTTCTATTCTCCCCTTCGAAATATGGCCTAAACGATAGTGCCATAATTTCGACAACGCATCGTGAGCTCTCTTATGCCACCATTTCCAGATTAACTCTCTGTCACCAGCTGCTTTATCAGCTGGATAGCATATGTCTTTGAAGAGCCAGTAAACTGACTCTTTATTCTATCGAGGTACTCGGTGACCATGTCACACTTTGGGATTGAGCCCATAATTATAGGCTTCATCGTGTTCTTTATCACAGCCAAACATTTTTTGTTGGCAGTGACCCGCTTCCTATGCTCAAGGTCATAGGACATCTTTTGGGATTCAAAATCTCTCTCTTTAGTTGCCTAAGCGGCATCAGCCTCGTTTGTCTCCCTCACCGGTGTCACAGGCTCAGTGGAACACGGTGAGGTGACTACACAGTTCACCTTAGCCAAGATGAAGGCCTGGTCAAACTTTTTCTTAACATAAAAAATAACAACAATTGCATGTCTTGATTTTAACGTTGATTAAAATTAAAACATACAACTATTCTTATACACTAATTCTACATCACCGTTGGGCAGAAATAGAATTAATGCATAAATCATTAAAATTTACAATTGTTTTAATACACTAATTCTACATCACCGTTGGGCAGAAATAGAATTATTGCATAAAATCATTAAAATTACGATATTGTTATTAACAACGTTGGTCAGAAAATAACAACATCATAATCATATCAAAATCTCTTTTTCACCAATTAAATATCATGTTGGTTCAAAATAACTGGAGAATAAACAATATTTTTAGCAGTGGAAACATGAAAAATTCATTATCTATTTTTCAGAAGTATTTCTTGTTCATATCTACTTTCTAGAGAAAATAACACGTTGGTGTAATTTTACCAGAAATTTTAAACCTTTGATATTCATCAAAATTCATTCAAATCAGCTTCTGAAATTAAATAAAACAAAAATTTGCTCTTCTATTCATTTTGGCCCGGCCAGCAGGAACAGTAAACAGCTCATCAGCTACAGTACATGGCTCGGCCTGCTGCAGCAGTCCTCTCGCGCGCGCTCGCGGCACCTCCCCTGCGCCCAGGCCGCAACCTAGGCCTCGGCCGCGAAAGTGGCCCACCGCGCTTCTTGCGCTTTGTTTGACATCTTTCTTAATTTTCTTTACATAGTTTCCTTTTATGCATTCTCTACATTGTTCTAAATCTAAGAGCTCTAATGGAGGAAGAATATTATTCTTAACTAGTCTTTCTATTCTCCCCTTCGAAATATGGCCTAAACGATAGTGCCATAATTTCGACAACGCATCGTGAGCTCTCTTATGCCACCATTTCCAGATTAACTCTCTGTCACCAGCTGCTTTATCAGCTGGATAGCATATGTCTTTGAAGAGCCAGTAAACTGACTCTTTATTCTATCGAGGTACTCGGTGACCATGTCACACTTTGGGATTGAGCCCATAATTATAGGCTTCATCGTGTTCTTTATCACAGCCAAACATTTTTTGTTGGCAGTGACCCGCTTCCTATGCTCAAGGTCATAGGACATCTTTTGGGATTCAAAATCTCTCTCTTTAGTTGCCTAAGCGGCATCAGCCTCGTTTGTCTCCCTCACCGGTGTCACAGGCTCAGTGGAACACGGTGAGGTGACTACACAGTTCACCTTAGCCAAGATGAAGGCCTGGTCAAACTTTTTCTTAACATAAAAAATAACAACAATTGCATGTCTTGATTTTAACGTTGATTAAAATTAAAACATACAACTATTCTTATACACTAATTCTACATCACCGTTGGGCAGAAATAGAATTAATGCATAAATCATTAAAATTTACAATTGTTTTAATACACTAATTCTACATCACCGTTGGGCAGAAATAGAATTATTGCATAAAATCATTAAAATTACGATATTGTTATTAACAACGTTGGTCAGAAAATAACAACATCATAATCATATCAAAATCTCTTTTTCACCAATTAAATATCATGTTGGTTCAAAATAACTGGAGAATAAACAATATTTTTAGCAGTGGAAACATGAAAAATTCATTATCTATTTTTCAGAAGTATTTCTTGTTCATATCTACTTTCTAGAGAAAATAACACGTTGGTGTAATTTTACCAGAAATTTTAAACCTTTGATATTCATCAAAATTCATTCAAATCAGCTTCTGAAATTAAATAAAACAAAAATTTGCTCTTCTATTCATTTTGGCCCGGCCAGCAGGAACAGTAAACAGCTCATCAGCTACAGTACATGGCTCGGCCTGCTGCAGCAGTCCTCTCGCGCGCGCTCGCGGCACCTCCCCTGCGCCCAGGCCGCAACCTAGGCCTCGGCCGCGAAAGTGGCCCACCGCGCTCGCCCGCCTAGGCCGAAAGTCGGTCCAGTCGATCTTGTCCATTCTTTCAGATCCAACGGACACGCGACAATGTCGCTGGATCAAAACCCTAGGCATTTCTTTCTTTCCTTTCTCTCACTAAGCGCAGCAGCGACATCGAGCGAGAGCGAAGCGGTGGAGCGGGCAGCCATGGAAGCCGCTGGGTGAGCGCGCCGCTGTCGAGCGCCCTGGCCACGGCGCCCCCTTGGCCGAGCCCAGGCGAAACAGCTCCCCCGGCTCCGCCTTCTTCTCCCGCGCCGACGAAGGTCAGTCCGACGCACAGGGAGGTAGGTCCCTTCCCCTTTTCCCCTTCTTCTCCGATTTGGTTCTTGTTTGTTCTTCTTGGATTCAACCGATTCGGGGATCTAGGGTTAGGGTTTCTTTTCCCGATTCGATTTGGTTCATCTCTTTCATTTGATTTCTTTTCTTTTCTATTTGTACCGAATCGCTCTCTTCACCTTCCTCATCGCGAGTTAGGGTTAGGGTTCGGTTGAACCCGATTCAGTTTTTCTCTCGGTTTTGATTCGAGATCGGCGAGATAAGCCCCTTCCCCTCTTCCCCTTCTTCTCTTTTGGATCTTCTTTCTTTTCCTTTGGAGTTGAAACCGATTTGGGGTTGGGGTTAGGGTTAGGGTTTGAATCACTGGAGTCACTATTCTTCTTCCCCAGTGAGTGCTTTGTTGGTTAGGGTCCGGCTTCGCGTGCCGAGACCTCTTTCTCTCCTCTTCTCAGATCCGAACTGGGTCATTTCTTTTCTTGCCGTGCGCCGGCGAAGACGGCGGTGCGGCACCTTTCCCCACGCGGTGGCGGTGGTGACCGGGAGTTCAGTGACGTCCGCCACCCCTCGGTCTCTTTTCAATTTTCTTTTACCCGGTTAGGGTTAGGGTTTTAATCCAAAATGGATCGAACCCTTGTGATTTCTTTTCAATGCTTTACCCTATACTAGATCTACATACTGGCAACCTTGGCTTTGATACCAATGTTATAAACAACAGTGCCTCTAAACCGTAGATCGGGGTAAGCATCTTACTTAGGGTTCCTCTAGTTCGCCCTGGCGCAGTTGCGCCGCAGCCTCGTGGACGCCGGTGTCGAGGGAGCTCGGCGCGGTGGAGTCCAGTGTGGTGGAGACGAGGTCCAGTGGCGATGCAGAGGTACGGCGGAGTCGGTGGGGCTTCCCATCGCTGGCAGCACCCTCTTTAGATCGGGTTAGGTTTTCTGTTAGTGGGTCACGGCGGCTCCGGTCAACCTCGTAGTTAGAGCCGTGATCCCCACCTATCTTTTTATAGTGCTGTGCGACAGGGGCCCACCAACCATATTAGGGTTGGGCGCCCCCGATCATGGCGCAGATCCAAAGGCCCAATAGGCCGTTGGGTCTATTGGTGGAGATCAACTAACATATGGGTCACTCCTATTTTCATAAAAAAATAGCATGTCATAATCCTCACTAAAAAGTACAACTCGAAGTAGAAATATAAATGTGTCAGTGATGTTCACTAAATGGAGTCCCAAATGGTATTGTCAGATAATGAATTATGATTGCACGTTTGTTGTAGAGAGCACATGCTTTCTTAACAAAGTTAGAGATATGCTTGTGTGGTGCAGGATAATAATGTTTTAATGCTTGATTCGAAAAATACAAGTATATTACAAGACGATTGATATATATGACAGGCCAAATGCATGCAATGAGCCGGGGTGCCAAGGTAGAACTAGGAGTACATTGAAACAGGAAGGCCACCAGCTGGAGGGTGGAAATGCCCTTGGATATCAAAGACATTGGCATGTAATAAGCTAGATAGGCTTGGGTGGTATCTGGAATTCAATTGTAGCAAAAGCTTCTCATAAGCTCAGAGGTATCAAAAGATAATGCAGCAAAGCCACATGTATAACGTTGTCAGTTTCCTCCCTCCTAAATGGCCCAGCCATGGAAATGGGGGGCTTGGGTCCATGATGATGCAGCTTCTGACACAGAGTTGTGCAAGATTCAAAATCAGATGAGCTGTACTGCAGAGAAGCTTGACCTGGCGCAGCGCTTCGTGAATCTATCGGAGGCTGGGCGTGAGGTGCTGATAGGTCTGCTGGCCTTCTGTCCTGAAAAGAGGCTCACAGCGACGGAAGCGCTTGAGCAACCATGGTTCAGTTTCAAAGCACCCTTTGATTCCTGATTTTGTTTAGTTACTTGCTAGTAGCTATTTTTTTATGTAGGATTTAGTTCCACAGGGAATGTGGGCATGTTCCATGAATAATTTCTAGTTTCAACTCATACATAAACCAGCAAGAACATGAGCCTGCTACGGTCCAATAAAGAGGAAAGCATGACTTGTTTTGATGGTGCACGTCAGTCTCTTTGAACATTCGACGACGTTCAACTGCAGTATATTTGAAACAGTGTTCATTCAAACATCTGATTTAACCTGGTCCAGTAAAATTAGCAAGCATTTTGACTAGCAGCTTTTTCACGGGATAAAATTGTGGGTGAGAATGTGAGAAGCGGTGGCCGTTGGGCGACTAAGGTCTTCAGCTTGTCAGAGTTGATCTCGGCTTAGTCGAAAGTCGAAACTGACCGAGTCTTCAGGAGCCTAACATCGAGTCTTCAGGAGCCTAACATCTCTCATTAAACCAGGCCCATGATCGGTGGGCTCGATAACTAAGTAACGGGCCTCGTCCCAGACCATACTGAGCTATAAGATGGGTCAGCTCTGTGATTACAGGAGCTCGGGAGTGGTGTGGAGGATCGGAGCCAGCTGCCAGCCACCCCTGTGTGCCGGTGTCCTCGCCTGCTACGATAATTACAGGAGGAGTTCCACGTCGCGCCTGCTCTCGAGCAGGCACCGGGACTTCAGCAGCCCTCTGGGCATCTTCGGATCTAAAGGCCAGTACAAATCCAAGTGCTAATTAAGTGCGATTATGACTTAGTGATGGATTAGGTGTTCATGCATTAGGATAATTAATATCCTAATTAACTTTAAGTTCTAATACCACAATGTGAAGGCAAAATGGTCATCTGGTTTCTGTGGCCATGTTTGGAACCAATTTTACTCAGATTCTCGGTTGCTGGCCTCAAGAATCACGTCGAGCGTCTTGTGGTGCTGGCAATTTTCCTAGAGTAAGCTTAGTAAAAGTCAGAGCTGAAAATTACAAGATATAAATGTTATATGTAGAGACCCATATATAAATCCTTTCTTGTATGAGTGTAGTTATAATCTATGATGAACTCCTAAAAACAGTGTCAAAACATTGGATCGAATCATCGAACTATGCTCAGTTTTAGGCTTAAGGTGAATCGACATGAATTTGAATTTACTGAGCCAACAACATTCAGGACACCCCATCTGTGCAGACTCACATGGCATCTCTACTAATGGCTAGATGGGGAAAACAAGAAGCAGGTGGATGAAACTAGTGCAGATATTATATTATATTATATATCTCAATCCTCCTAAAAGCTTAGCACTCCTCACTCGTCAATTATTGGAACAGCTTGTTGGTTTATGTCTAGCAGCAGAAAAGAGAGATTAGATATCCGTAGTGGCTTTGTGTGCTAGGCTGTCCCAGGCTTGGTTCAATGGCAATGCTAGCTGCAACTTGAACTGTAGCATTTATCTTTTTCAAGATATCATCCATAAGTCATTTTTTCTTAAACATAGTCAATATGGGTCTTGAGTTATTGGATCAATCACAAAAAATATATATAATAATGGTACACTTAAAAATTGGATCCTGCATTTAAAAGTCAAAGCTATTTATTCTACCAAAAAGTATAGTGCGCATGTAGACACAGATGGGAGGCCCTTAAACCTTGCCAGATTTTACTGGGAGCTAGTGGCACATATGGGTGAGTTGCACAAATGCGGGCGCCATTGGATTGATGTTTTGTACAGACTAGGGGGGAAACAGATGGGGCTGTGCGTTTGGGTTTTCCCTTGGAGAGATTTCTTCTATATAATATAAGGAAGCTGCCCACCAAAACACCAATGCATCCAGTATCTACCGTTTGATACACCCATCAACCAACGTTATCAAATACTCCTATTTCCAAGAAATACCAGTACGGTAGTGCAAATGCAAAGTGGAGCTCTGTACCCTCTTTACTTCTTAGGAGGTAATACTTCCAACAAATCTGAGCCATTGATTTTTTTTAGATTTTTTAATTAATTAATCAAGAAAAAGAAAAACGGCGACGATCTTAAATCCTCAGATCATGGGAGACAGATGAGTACGCGCATGCCCCTTCCTTGTTTGTTCCTTTGCATGTAAAGCGAACATACAAATCCATCAATCGGCGACGACCCGGAAATCTCCAGCGGCATGAAAAAGACCAGTACCTAACAGGTTAATTATTTGGCCATGAACTTTGGCGATCTAAAATATGTTACATGCTAACATGTTATGTAGTTGAGTGTATACATTATGCTAACAGAATTAAACTATGTTACATAACTGAGAGGATCGTTTAAAAAGTGTTACACCTTAAGTGTCACGTAAGGAAAAAAACTAATACTAGTAGTTGTACACACGTTTGTGTATATCACGTTCTAAAAAAACACACCTGTATATATCACGTTCCAAAAAGATTACCTGTACCATACACACCTCTGTCACGTTTAAAATATCATTGTTGACTCTCCATCACGTTAAAGAAAAATCAGTACCAAACTTTCCAAAAAGAAATATACAACATATTTTGACACTTCATTTTCTTCCAAAATTAAAAATAATTAAATATATAATTTTACTATTACCTCCTATCTATATCTATACCTAATAATAAAGAGGCAAACTTTCTCTCCACCCATTTTTTTCGTTCGGCCCTCCTTAACTAACTTTGTGAACGTGAAAACTGTCCCAGACATATCTACACCCCTACTATTTAATTACATGAATATATGGGGTTTCTTAAGGTAACTTGAATAGGAATCCTAATCCAAATAGACTCCTACTGTCGTACGAGGGTTCTTGCCTAGAATAGCATGATCGAATAGAAATCCTACTCGAAATAGAAATAGAAAAAGAAATAAAACTAGAAAGTAAGCAAATATAAATTAGAGAAAGCTATTTTTTATGAGGAAGAGAGAGAAAAAAATAGGGATTAGGTGCAGCTCGCAACGGACGGAAAGGGCAGAAAAAGATATTAATCTATACCTACCTGATAAGAAAGAGGCAAAATTTTCGGTCTATTTTTTTTGGTCCATTGTCCCCTAACTTTCCAACAACTAAAAAGAACAAAGTGTGAATATTTTTTTATGCGACATTTGTTTTGGTTCGTCTGTCTGCCCACGCCTGTGATCCCATGACATCTTAATTACTGATTGATCGTGTCATTCTCCTTGATTGGATATTGCCTATCATGTGATAGAGGAATCACGACAAAATAGGAAGTAGAAAATTATTGTGCTATCCATATACACATTGCATGTTTACATGCATCAGCATACATGGCAACGAGCAAAAGGAAAATGAATTAACATAGAAGGAAATAGAATTAAGACAAAAAGAACCTCTTTGCATTTCTGAGAACCTTGCCAAATCTGTCTACATTTAATTACTTCCTCTCTTTGCATTTGTAAAAGGGACAGTTTTTTCCTCCTTTCATTTGGTTTCACGCTCACGTGTTCCATCGCTCTTGCTTGTTGTTTCTTGTGTGAACCATAGTTGATGTTATCTATCCTCCATGGCTCAGCCTTTCAATCCCAAAAGAAGGTCCCTACCTCTCCCTAACTAGAGATCCGGTCTGCCAGAGGATCTCCTCGAGTCCATCGGGCAGCGTCTCGTGTCAGGCTACGATGCGGCGTCCTTTCGATCCGTTTGCTCCCCATGGCGCGCCGCCGTCCCGTTCGCGACCTTCGGGCCGCTCCTGCTGCTCCCGTTCGATCCTGACTCGGACCGCGTCGGCTTCTACTGTGTCCCGGAGAAGGTCTTGTCCAAGACGCGGCCCGACGTGCGCGGCAACGTGGCGTGTGGCTCCTCGTGTGGGTGGTTGGCGCTCATGGACGAGGCGACGTCCGTGACACTGCTGAATCCATTCGACGGTGCCCGTGCCCACCGCGTTGAGCTCCCGCCAGCAGGCGAACACGTCGCGGCGGCGTCCTCATCGGAACGCGTGTCTAGGGTCCACAGTCGGTGGGTCCTCCATCCCACCAATGGCTATGGGGACGCGGATGTCGCAGGTAGAGCCATCAAGCTAGAAGACATGAGGGACGTGTTCTTCCATGAGATCGTGCTCTCAGCGCCGCCTGATGCCGCCGGCCGCGACAAGACAAGTTCTTGGCGATCGACTACACTGGAGAAATCTCCGTCTGCAGCAGCAACGCCGCCCACGCTACTCCAACCGCGACACTGCTGCCATCGCTGTCGCCACCTATGGGGCTCTGCCACCGCAGCTACCTGGAATCAAACGATGAGCTGCACATTATGGGTGCCATGGTGACACTACTACAGAATGGACTTGTTGTCCCGGGCGGTAACAGCCTTTAGTCCCGGTTACCGCGCCGGGACAACGATCCCGGGACTAAAGGTGGAACCTTCAGTCCCGGGTCATCGAGCCGGGACTAAAGAGGGACCTTTAGTCCCGGTTGGTAACACCAACCGGGACTAAAGGCCCTCCAGCCGAGCGAACCTGGCGCATCCTTTAGTCCCGGTTGGTAACACCAACCGGGACTAACGGTTCACCCTTTAGTCCCGGTTGGTAACCCCAACCGGGACTAAAGGTTCCTTTTCTTTTTCTTTTTTTTTGTTTAATTTGTTTTCAGTTCAGTTACACGTATTTGTTTAATATATAATATGTTTTTATGTACGTATTCTACGCTGCTAATATAAATACACGCATGCGTATAATTACATCTAATTCTCATCTTGAGCATTATTATATTCGAATAAAGTATGAAACTATATATATTATAGATATATATATATGTATATATACAACACTTTCATAATTTTGTTCTCGAAAATAACGATATCAATAAACATTTAATTTACATCATTTATTCCTTAAGATCAAAGTAGAACTCGCCGTTGGGATTTAGCACTTTTTCTAGAAGATATCCTGCTATTGACTCTTGAACTGCTTTTAGATGGTCTTTTTGCATGACCCTTCGTTTCAACCATTCAGTCTTGCATTTGAAATAAAAGGAAAAGTATTAATACACATATATGTATATATATTCCTTTAAAAATAAATAAAATTGATATATACGTACTCTGAGGACATCTTTAGGAGTTCTTCTTATGTGCGCAGTGATAAATTCACAAACGTAGTATCCACACAAGTTATTACCTGGTTCCTGCCGCAAACACCACTGTACGAGAAGAAGATTATTCTCATCATCTTACACGTAAATTGAAGTACGATATAGTAATTAAATACGTGGGGAAGTGTATATAGTACAACTTACTAGTATTTCAACTACATTAAGTGGTGCCTTGCAATCCTTACGATGTTGCCGAATAAACTCTTTCGAAACCCTGTGCGACCAATAATGTACGATCGTTAATAAATTATGGCAAAGTCTATTCAATAATAGTTGTGCGCGAGAGATCGAAATTACCCCTAGATAATGTCTATCATATCTTGGTATAGTGCCCGTTCTTTTCTCAACGAGTCAAAGATTAGTAACCGACTTGAGTTTAACTCAATGACAATGAATATCCAGTGAAAACTGCATTGGTTTATACACACACGTACATGCATATAAGTTGTATTGATATTACATAAAATGTGTAGACTATATTATTATTAACACTTACTCAAAGTTGTACGGGAAAAGTATTGTTGTCTTGTCGTGCTGCTTCACGAAGAACATCATGATATTCTCCTGTGCTTCAGATATCCATCGCTCCTTGACAATAATACCAGTTTTGAATATGATATAAGGATCAATGAAGCCAACACTAGTGTCTTGTATTCTTTGGAGCTCTGACATCTGGAATCTGTATATAAATATAAGTTACATGTGAGGATAATTATATACACGTACGCATGGAAGTGAGTTTATTAAATAAAAGTAAGAATCACTTACAAACAAAAGGAGCTAATGATTGATTTGTCCAGAGCGTCCATGTGGTATAGTTGATGCAATTCTTTGAAACTAATATGTAAGATGTCATCGCCACGGAAGTAATGATGGTCTCTAAATCTGACAAAGATCCACTGCTCACCCCAGCCACACGCCTGCATGTACCACTTGTTGAGCAAGTACATTTGCGTACCCAATTCATTCAGAGCCGCAGGGTTGTACAGACTTTTGCCATATTTATAAGTCTTCCAGGTATCAACTTCCAGGTTCTGGATTGGAGCTTTGCCCGTCAATTGATCCAAGGTTAAACTAGTATCTTGAAAAAAAGCATTAAGGGCTTGAACCGACACTTCTCCAGAGTTGTCTGGTCGATAGACTTCTATGTTGGAACAATATTGATTAGCAACAACAAGATTTTGCATTGGTTGCTTCTGTTGTCCGAGCTGTGGGACATCCTTCCCTGATGCTCTTTTCCTTTTCTTATCTGCATCATGTGACTTCACGAGGGAGCGGTCATAGTCTGATAGTGGCGAAGGCTTACGAAGTTCAATCATCTTTTTCTTGTGAGCATCGACCTTCTGCCTCAGCTCCTCTCGTGGTAGGTAAAAGTACGGCTTCTCCTTAAGCTTCGCTTGACTCTTCTTTTTGGTATCTATAAAAAAATCTTTCACTTTTTTGTCTTCTTCAGCTGCTATTTGCTCGTCAGTTTTTTCAGAAAGTATTTCTTGAGAAATAACTCTTTTTCTCGGGGTCTTCTTTGCCGCCGGGACCTTAGACGTCTTTGTAGTGCGTCGCTGTGGAGGGGGTGGGGGCGGTGTTGGAGACTGGCGTGGAGGCGATGTGGCCGGTGTTGGTGGAGACCGGCGTGGAGGCGTTGGAGATCGTTGTGGAGGCGGTGGGGCCGGTGTAGGAGTTGGAGATCGTCGTGGAGGCGATGGGGCTGGTGTAGGAGTTGGCGATCGCCGTGGGGATGAAGTCGTCTCGCCCCCCGCGACGCTGTGATGAGATGGGGAATGAATGATTAGGCTAGGCTGGGGGGAGACCCTGCTACAAAAACAAGTTGTGTGTCAATTATTTTTTAAGCCAATAGAAAATTAATGGAAAATAATATTTCATTCACTTTCATTCGTACCTAGGGTGAGGTAGGGGAAGCGGTGGCGCCCCAGGAATGATGATGAAGCGTTTGCGCCATTGAATAAATGTCTTTTCTGCTTCTCCTAGTGTCTTCTCCCCATCACCGCCTTCAATGTCAAGAGGAACATTGCTGTAACCTTTGAGCACTCTATCGACCGAGACGCTAGCATATCCAGGTTGAATAACTGACCCATGGATTCTTGGTGTCTTCGTTCGGTCTATTGGAGATACAACCCCGACAGCCACCATGATTGATGCATTATTACCATCTGGAATGTGTAGCTCACATGTTGTTAGAGGCTCGGTAATGTCATCAACAGGGAAGCGCAACCCAGCGTCGTCTTGAATAACTGGCAGCTCCGTAGAAGCACAACTACTTTTCATCTGACCAACAGGGCTAATGGTGACTCCCAGCGTTGATTGCGATTGCATTTGACTCATTGCTAGCTGCACTTGCCTCTTGATCTCCTCCTGCATTCTTGCCTCAAGAGATTTTTTTCGTTCACGTGATTCAAGCAATGCTTGTCGTGACTCGTCAACAAATTGCTCCAATGCACGGATTCGTTCTGCCTCCTCATCCTTCTTTCTTTGGCGGCTTCTGTAGGTATCCTTGTTTGCTGGGAATGCGTGTAGCCATGGAACCGCCCCATAGCCTCTTGTTCGACCACCGTGTTCGGGATTCTCTAGTGCATATGTCAATTCATCCTTCTCTCTGTTGGGCTTGAAAACACCACTATCAGCTTCTTCCCTAGCACGAGCTAGTCTCTGTGTTGCTCTCTCAATTTTTTGGCTGAAAATTAGCTTGCCAGTGTCTAGGTCTAGGCTTCCCCCATGAGCGTAGAACCAATTCTTCGCGCGTTGAGGCCAGTTCTTCTCTATTGTTTCAGGTATGATTCCCTTGGCAGTAATCTCTGCTTCTAGGTTCTGCCACTTGGGAATAGCACTCTTATAACCACCTGATCCCATGCGATGATGGTATTGCTTCTGTCGGGCATTCTGCCGATTCCTCATCACACGTTCCTCACTGTCTTGGGATGTCTTGTATTCTACGAAGGCATCCCAATGGGACTCCAACTTGACAAACGCCTTAGCATTGAAATTCGGCGTAGCATTCTTCAAGATAAACTTTTTATACAATGTCTTCTTCCAACTCTGGAACAATGTTGCCATCTTCTTCATTGTCCAATCCCTCACTAGCTCCTTCAAAGCATCATCTGCTTGTAATGTGAAATGTTGAGTGATATCACTCCAAGCTAGGTTCTTGTCACGATCAGATACAAAACTAACATTAGGAGCGGATATCTTCTGCTTCCATTCACGAGCACTAACTGGGATCCTATCCCTTACAACGAACCCACATTGATTGACATATGTCTGAGCATGTGGTCCCAATGGTTTGCCGGTGTCGGTGTCGAATTCTGATATTATGAAACGGCCCTCTAATGGCTTTTTTGGCCCTCGGACTTTCCTACTTTTGTTGGTGGTTGATGTAGATCCAGAGACCGGCTACATGAGTACAAACACAACGATTAACAACAAATATACGTACGCATGCATCTATAAGAGATGATAGATAATCGAATATACCTCGCCAGTATTTTCTTGCGCAACAATTTGTTGATCTTCAACCACCGGCATATTCAGGATATCCTCATAATCAGCAAAGTACTGACTCGTGTCATCTACATCCACATTGGTGCCGGCGTTGATAATATCCGCCATTATGTCATCACTCAAGTTATCATTCGGAGCAGCCATTTGTATCTTCAAGATAATACATAGATAGAATTACTATGGTACATAATATAAGTACATGTGATAACACATATAGAATTACTAAATCCAATTAAATATAATAACACATAATATTTCATCAACATGGAAATAAGTACATGTATATATATACACATAGAATGATACAATATATTTTCTCTCTCTCTCAACACATAGAAATAAGTGCATATGTCTATATCTCTAGATATGCATGTGATACACATAGAATGTCTCTCTAGATACAATTTTCTCTCTCTCAACACATGAAAATAAGTACATGTATATATACATATAGAAATAATTAAGTACATATGTATACATATAGAATCTATCTCTAGATATAATATATATAGAGAGATAGAATATATAATTACTAAATCCAATTAAATAAATCTAACATAAAATTAGATAAACTAGTAAGATAATACATTTTAATCTAACATATATCAAAAACTATAATAAAAAACTATCTAAAAAAACTATCTAAATAAAATACTAATTAAATTTTAATACATTTAAATCTAATATATCAAAAACTATCTAAAAATAACTAAAAAACTAACAATAAACTACATGTACTTATTTTAATCTAACATATAGCCGAGACTTTGTAAAAAAAAATCTAAAAAAAAACCGATCGAGAGCAGCAGATCATATCGAGTTCGATCGACGGAGGCCGTACGGCGTGGGCGCGCGGGAAGCGTCGGCGACGGATGGTGGGGTCGGGTGCGGCGGCGGAGACGGGATGCGGCGATGCATGCCTGGAGAATGGCACGGCCGGGCGGGGGTAGACGACGACGGCGTCACGGCAGAGACGAGCTCGACGACGGCGGATGGCGCGGCCAGGCGGGCGGCTGAGCGACGGAGGCGAGATCGAAGATGAACAGAACAGACGTTTGATATATATAGCCTGCGACCCTTTAGTCCCGGCTGGTAACACCAGCCCGGACTACAGGGCATTTAGTCCCGGCTGGTAATACCAACCGGGACTAAAGGTCCAACCCTTTAGTCCCGGTTGGTCTTACCAGCCGAGACTAAATGTCCTTTAGTCCCGGCTCATATTGCCAGCCGGGACTAAAGGTATTTTTTGGCGGGCACCTAAATTGCCGCCCACCCTTTAGTCCTGGTTCTTGGTCTGGGCCGGGACTGAAGCCCTGAAAAATTTGCCAACCCGCCAGCGTAATTGGAAAGGCCTGGGATTTTATTTTTGTTTAATACTAGGTTAATCAATTAATTCCATAGCAACTTCAATACTTTGCAATATTTATTTTAAAAAATACTATTGATTAACTAATTATTTATTGTAAATAGGAAAATTTTGTAACCTAAAGTTTTTAATTTCTTTTATGAATATAGAATATAAATGTTACTAATACTAAGTATTTTGTTAATGCAAAAATATATTTCTAACTTAAAATTAATAAAACTAATATTATTCGATAGGAAATTTATTATCACATTATTGTAACGTTAATGTTTCAATTTTTTCTCGGTTTTTGACCAAAATTGACAGGAATTTTTTGTTGAACCTATAAAAATAGAGAAAATATAGTATTTTTTGTTCTACAGCTTTCTCAAATGAAAAAATGGCCTATATAAGGATTGTATATATTGATGAGCTTAACAAACTCGGTATTCAAAACTTTTCAATTTGAGACAATCTAGGGTCCCGAAAACTAGTTTGTAGGCGTCGAAATTTAAAAATCACAAATTTGAACCATCCAAACTTTCTCAAATGGAAAGTTGACCAAAACAACAATTGTAGATCTTTTTGAGTTTAACAAACTTGGTATTCAAAACTTTTCAATTTGAAGTCATTTAGAGTTCATAATACTAGAGTCAAAGTGTTGTTTTTTTATTTGACCAAATTTGACTTGGTCAAACTTGCTCAAATGAGACACTAAATGACCTCAGATGAAAAAACTCTGAATACCAAGTTTGATCATCTCAGAAAGATCTACAATTGTTACATAGCTCATTTTCCCATTTGAGAAATTTTTATCAAACACTAGTCACAACTTCTTGAATCTCATATATACTTTCTAAAACTATGTCACACACATGTGAAATTTGAACTACATTTTGTTCAAGCTTTCTCAAATGAAAAAATGGCCTATATAAGGATTGTATATATTGATGAGCTTAACAAACTCGGTATTCAAAACTTTTCAATTTGAGACAATCTAGGGTCCCGAAAACTAGTTTGTAGGCGTCGAAATTTAAAAATCACAAATTTGAACCGTCCAAACTTTCTCAAATGGAAAGTTGACCAAAACAACAATTGTAGATCTTTTTGAGTTTAACAAACTTGGTATTCAAAACTTTTCAATTTGAAGTCATTTAGAGTTCATAATATTAGAGTCAAAGTCATAACATATTACATAATATCCGTCTCTAAAACATAATATATTAAACATGCATCGTTGTATCATGCGGGCACAATAGTGAATTTCTTCTTGACGTATGACCCTTGGTTATGATCTTGTCGTAACCATGGAGTGTCTTCATCATTTAACATGATGCTTGGATCTTTCTTCACTATGAAGGGTGGAATTCGGACATTTCTTTCGTAATCTTCTAACATGTCTGACTTGTCTTCAATTCTCACTATATTTATTTTCCCAGAAAGAATTATGTGGCGCTTTGGCTTATTGATCATTGAGTTGATGTCTTCGTTTTTTCCTCTCTTTGATTTTGTAGACATGTCTTCCACATAGAACACCTGACTCACATCGGCAGCAAGGACGAATGGTTCCTCTTTGTACCCAATATTGTTGAGGTCCACTGTTGTCATTCCATACTCTTTGTCGACTATTACCCCTCCTCCGGTCAGCTTCACCCATTGGCACCGGAACAAAGGGACTTTAAAATTAGGTGCGTAGTCTAGTTCCCATATCTCTTCTATGCGGCCATAATATGTTTGTATATTCCCATTTGGATCTATTCCATCTATGCGAACACCACTATTTTGATTAGTGCTCCTTTTATCTTGGGCAAGTGTGTAAAATGTATTCCCATTTATCTCGTACCCTTGGTACATGAGGATATGCCACGATGGCTGCCTAGCCAACAAATACAGTTGCTCATCAATATTGTCATCGCCTTGACATTCTTTTCGCAACCAACCACTGAAACTTTCCATGTGCTGACGCCTAATCCAAGCTTCAGTCTTCCCTGAAAATTTGGATCGTAAGAACTCCTTATGTATCTCGATGTACGGATGCACCAATGACGAGTTCTGAAGAACTATGTAGTGTGCTTTATTGAAATAATCGTCTTCCATGCCAATATATGTTTTCTTCCCTAAAGTTCCTTTACCACTGAGTTGCCCCTCGTGTCGTGATTCGGGAACACCAATCGGGGCAAGGTCAGGAATAAAGTCAACACAGAACTCAATGACCTCCTCTGTTCCATAGCCCTGGGCGATGCTTCCTTCAGGCTTAGAACGGACTTTCACATATTTCTTCAAGACTCCCATAAACCTCTCGAAGGGGAACATATTATGTAAGAACACAGGTCCAAGAATACCAATCTCCTTCACCAAATGAACTAGGATGTGTGTCATGATATTAAAGAAGGATGGAGGGAACACCAACTCAAAGCTGACAAGACATTGAACCACATCATTCTGTAGAGTAGCTAGTTCCATTGGATTGATTGCCTTCTAAGAAATTACATTGAGGAATGCACATAGCTTCACGGTGGCTAGACGTACATGTGGAGGTAGAATTCCTCTTAAAGCAACTGGAAGCAATTGCGTCATAAGCACGTGGCAGTCATGGGACTTTAAGTTTAGGAATTTCTTATCTGGCACATTTATTATACCCTTTATATTGGAGGAGAATCCTGATGGGACCTTGATGCTGCTTAGACATTCGAACATGTTGTCCCTCTCTTCTTTGCTAAGCGTGTAGCTAGCAGGACTTAAGTAATGACATCCATCATCTGTCTTCTCTGGATGAAGATTGTCTCGTTCTTTCATGCCCTGCAAGTCCTGGCGTGCTTCAAGTGAATCCTTTGGCTTCCCGTACACACCCATGAATCCTAACAGGTTCACACAAAGATTCTTTGTTAGGTGCATCACGTCGATTGCGTGGCGGACCTCTAGGACTTGCCAATAGGGTAGCTCCCAAAAGATGGACTTCTTCTTCCACATGGGTGCGTGTCCCTTAGCATCTTTGGGAACAGATTCACTGCCTTGTCCCTTTCCAAATACTACTTTCACATCCTTGACCATTGCGAGTACATCTTCCCCGGTTCGGTTATAAGGCTTCTTCCGATGGTCTGGCTTACCTTTAAAATGCTTCCCTTTCTTTCTTACTTGGTGATTCAACGGAAGGAATCGACGATGGCCAAGGTACACGACCTTTCGACATCTTTTCAAATATATACTGTCAAGGTCATCAAAATAATGTGTGCATGCATTATATCCTTTGTTTGTCTGACCTGAAAGATTACTTAAAGCAGGCCAATCATTGATTGTTACGAACAACATTGCTCGTAGGTCAAAGTGTTCTTGTTTGTACTCATCCCAGACACGTACACCTGGTTTGTTCCATAAAACTAGAAGTTCTTCAACTAATGGCTTCAGATAGACATCAATATCGTTGCCAGGTTGCCTCGGACCTTGGATGAGGATCGGCATCATAATGAACTTCCGCTTCATACATAACCATGGAGGAAGGTTGTAGATACATAGAGTAACTGGCCAAGTGCTATGACTAGTGCTCTGCTCTCCAAAAGGATTCATACCATCTGTACTTAAGGCGAATCTTAAGTTTCTAGCCTCATTTGCAAACTCTGGAAATTCCCTGTCTATCGCTCTCCACTGGGACCCATCAGCTGGGTGTCTCAGCATATTGTCTACCTTACGGTCTTCTTTATACCACCGCAACAACTTTGCATGGTCTTTATTTCTGAACAAACGTTTTAAGCGTGGTATTATAGGAGCATACCATATAACCTTGGCAGGGATTTTCTTTCTAGGACGTTGTTCACCCTCGACATCACCAAGATCATCGCGCCTGATCTTATACCGCGATGCTTTACATACCGGGCATTCATCCAAATTCTCGTATTCATTGCCATGGTAGAGGATGCAGTCATTAGGACATGCATGTATCTTCTGGATTTTTAATCCCAATAGGCAGACAACCTTTTTTTGCTTCGTACGTAGTGGTGGGCAATTCATTTGGCTTCGGAAGCATCTTCTTTAGTGAGGTTCAATAAATTCCCAAATGCCTTATCGGATATACCATTCTTTGCCTTCCATTGTAGCAATTCCAGTGTTGTACCCAGCTTTTTTTGCCCCTCTTCGGCCGTCGGGTATAGCAA
Source organism: Miscanthus floridulus (assembly GCF_019320115.1). NCBI lineage: Eukaryota > Viridiplantae > Streptophyta > Magnoliopsida > Poales > Poaceae > Miscanthus > Miscanthus floridulus. The sequence goes on from NC_089591.1 coordinate 44,117,758, forward strand.
CTTCCTATGATCCTCAAGCATGCGCTCGAACTTAACTTTCTCTTTTTCACTTTCCCATTCTTGTTGTGCATCACGAATGGCATCGCCAAGAGCATCACCGAGATCATCTTCTACCGCTACCTCTTCTTCATCTCCCCCTATTGTAGTATCATCAAAGGCACCATACTGAGCAATAATGTCATCAATGTCTAAATCTTCTCCTTCACCTTCTTCCATCATGACCCCGCTTTCTCTATGCTTAGTCCAACATATATAGTTTGACATGAAACCTGACTTAAGCAAATGTGAATGAAGACTCATTGAGCTTGAATATTTCTTTAAATTCTTACATAGGGCACATGGACAGCACATGAAACCATCCCGCTTATTTGCCTCGGCTACACCTAAGAAATAGTGCAAGCCCTCAATAAAGTCTTGGGAGCGGCGATCGGCATTGTACATCCAATGGCGTGACATAATCTGTATTACACGACAAATTATGAAAACCTTGAACATAATTTAGTATTTTATTACACAACATAAATGACACACACACGGTTGATTAATTAACTAAGTCTGGCTACAACGTAAGCAATCCCAACTATCACTAAACAAACTAAAACTACAATGCACTTCAGTAACATAATTATTTCGTGATCGTACGCAACTAAAACAGACAAATCATTCTTCTGTTGAATATCAATAAGCTTCTCCTGCTGGCTCACTACCTCATCAGCAGTAGCCGCTACCTCAAGCGCACCCAAATTCTGCACGTATGTAGCATAATCTTCCTCCCAGTATCAACCATCGCATCCATTGCCCTCCCACTGTAATTAAAGCCAAAAAATATTTAGTCAAAAATATTCAAGAAAAGCAGGTCAATTAGCTATAAAGATAAAATGCGTAAGAAACTCACATCGCGATCCGGGCACTTGTAGAAAACACGGCCCTTGTTGGGTCCCTGTCTCTTGACTCGGTACTCCATCACAATCTTCTGCTTACACTTGCCGCAGATAATGAGAGGGAGTTCTGGCCTCAGTCATTTCGCAACCGAACAAGAGGCCGATGATCCGGTACCAGTTGTCATCTACTTTCTATACTTATTTTTGCAAACTAGTGTAAATTTCATATTTTCTAAAATGATATATTTAAACAAAACTAGTACGGATTTCACATATTTCAATAAATAACCACCCGTACTAGTTGACCTTGCTTACGTGATCATCTCGACCAGCATTTCTCCACCGGACGGCACCGTACTTGGCCAAGAAAGAGCTCCGATTCTACGAGAAAGGGAACACGGTCTTCCACGACCGTTGCAGCTCTCCCTCGTAGCATCAAAGTTCCTCCTTGACGTCCGTTACCGCTCGGCAGAGAACATGTTGGCCGAGCTGAACACGGTCCGCAAGTTCAACTAGTACGGATTTTCTATAATTTTCTAACTATTTACTAAGTTTTTCATTTCATGGAAAATTTAATTCTAAAAAAAGGCATGATTTCTAAGTAGTTCATTTCATGGAAAAAATAATTCTAAGTGACCTGCTCGATATCGGCGAGCTCGCGGACGTTTAGGTTGCCGAGGATAGTAACATTTGTAGATGACATTTGTAGGTCTAAAGTTATCAAATATCCATCAAATTATAGCTCAAAAACATGTTTCAATAAATAACCATCCGTACTAGTTGACCTTGCTTACGTGATCAACTCGGCGAGCATTTCTCCACCGGACGGCACCGTACTAGGCCAAGGAAGAGCTCCGATTCTACGAGAAAGGGAACACGGTCTTCCACGACCGTTGCCGCTCTCCCTCGTAGAATCAAAGCTCCTCCTTAACGTCCGTTACTACTCGGCAGAGAACATGCTCGCCGACTTGAACACGGTCCGCAAGTTCAACTAGTACGGATTTTCTACAATTTTCTAAGTTTACATATAAAATCATAATAAAGTCCAACATATAAAGTTACACATGCATCTACATCGCAAAATGAGATAAGCTACTGATAAAACATAAGAGGATTAAGTTTGTTACCTCCAAAATCGAAGAGCAACACCAATGGAGGGGGAGAGAGCAAGAACAACAGCAAGCTGAAAAACAGAGGCAGTGAGTTTGAATGGAATGGCTCGGGCTCGGGGAGGAAGAAATGAGCTGAATTATAGGCCGGGATTATTAGTCCCGGTTAGGGGTCCAAACCGGGACTAAAGATTAATCTTTATTCCCGGGGCATCACCCAAACCGGGACTAAAAGCTTTAGTCCCGGTTGGTAATACCAGCCGGGATTAAAGGCCCCTGCCCCGCGGACGACCGTTGGGCAGGGACCATTAGTCCCGGTTGGTATTACCAACCGGGACTAAAGGGTCCTTTAGTCCCGGGGACAAAAAATACCGAGGCTAATGCTAAATTGGGACATCGTTCTAAAGTCTGTTCTCTAGTAGTGTGAGCACGTTCCACAAGACACAGAGCTTCACCTACAACAGCGCGATCTACAAGTACAACCTCTACGACCGTACGCCGGAGTGGTCCAGGGTGAGGGACATCGGTGATCAAACACTGTTCGTGTCTAAATATTTCAATGAAAGCTTAAGTGGAACTAAGTGTATCCAAGTACAAGGAGAATAAAATCTACATGTCTGAGCCATTGTATTTTGGGTCACGGTTGTTGGACAGTCTATTAGAATCGAAAAAGGCTCCAAATCAAAACCAAAAGGACACCACGTAGGCAGCCATGACTAAGCATATATATAATCAAATCAAACAAGTAAGATAATTATACATGTGAATCTTATCATAGCTAGACCGTGCATGGGTCGGCGACAACATCAAAGTCGACGGTATCGTGCCAGAGGGGCCGCCAGAGGTCTCAGGCGGTCCATGAAGCCGCGTCCCCCGCGGCAGGCCGCGCCAACCGACGCCTGCTCTCACTGCGACCGCCTCATTGATCTCTGTCATGGACGTCGGTAATGACACCTCCACGGTCCGCTCGCACCGGTCGCTCGACCTCAACCTCAGCTCCTAACGCCACTCGACGATGCCCATGACCTCTGCACGGAGCTGCGGCTCCGAGCGATTCGGGTCCACGAACAGGAACACTGAACACCAGCAGTGCAAGGATAAGGCGGTTTTGCTTTGGTTTCCGGTTTTACTTGCCGTGATCGAGTTGATGAGAGCAGTCACCGTACTATTCTATACGCGATACGAATAGCATTAGATGGACGATGATTTTGGCAACGGTCAGAAGATCAATTCAGAGGTCGCATCATCTATATTCCCTGGATTGTGGATCAAGAGGTAATGAAAAATCAAATTTTCGTTATTTCCACATATGGTTAATGAGAGTGTGAGATAATTTCTTCTTTAGATTTCCACATAAGGTTTGCTGACGGCTATTATACATGATTAGCTATGTTACTAGTTAGCGTGTCTGGGCGTTGTTATGGGACAACTAAATTTTTGTACTAAAAACACACGGATCGCACGATAAGATAACAATATTGTAAGACATTAAATTGATATTTAATCCAAAAAGCAAAGTTTGTGAAATTAACGGTCACTAAGAGCACGGCACTCTACTTTATAGACCTTTCCGTGATGCGCCTAAGATAATGTTTTATATCGGCAGAAAGACATCTTCGATATCCATTTCTTTCGTGCGCCAATAAATTCACAAATAAGTTCTGTCGCATCTCCATACTATCCTATACATAGGCTCGAGTGTATATGTCAATATTAGTGTCTGTCGCATAGGTAATACTACATCTCTTGAAAAATCTTCCACAAAAACTTAAAACAAAGTGTTATACTCACCGTATAAATATATGTGGCTTTTGGTCTATTCCACACAGACATATACTGTAGAATAAGATATCCATTTAAGTGTCTGTGGCAAGATTCATGATCAGCGATATATAAAAATAGTTAAATCATAGGTATTATTATTGTAAACTATAGTGACTCTGCGTTAGTTACCCATCTATGTCCTCTACAATGTTTCCTTTCCGTCTGAATTTCCATTTGAAGACATCCTCGTTCCATCCGGAAATATGTACATTCACTGCGTCCGTGTACTGCAAGGTAAATCCAAGAGTGTACCTGACATACATCAGCGTTGGTGTGTCTTTACACCAGTCTTCAATAGGTCTAGGATCGATCATGATATGCATCTTCTCCTTTAGATCGAAAACATATACTTTCGAACGTGCAAACATGTTAGCGTTTAGAATAGTGTATAGAAAACAAGTAATAAAAGCATAAGCAAGTGACTTATATATCTGCATTGTGCTAAGCTGTATTCCATATCCTCACATACACCAATCGCAGCACCCATTTCTTTCTTAGTGTATTTTTTACGGTATTCTGGCATTTTTGTTAAAGCACATATTTTCTGAAAGAGAAGGATATCGAGAGTCAGGATTAGTATAACTTGGCCTACTTTATACAATTAGGAGAACAACAAATAAGACAATATAATATAGCACGATAAAAATTTTAAAAATGTGCTTACATAGAATCTCAGGTCCATGTGATGCTTCGTAATACTATTGTATTTTTTCATTGTATTGTACTATCGAGTTGCCTGAAAACGGACACCTAAGTTGAAACAGTTCTCTGAGATGTCTTGATTGTTCATTAACAACTATTGTAGGTCCTTGACACTTAGGGCAATCATGGAGGGATGGAAACCTTTAACCCAAAGCTTCCTGCAAAGCATTAGACACAGATGATGGTTTTCATCATATAAGATAGCACACTATTATTAGTAAACAAAGTAATTAAAATAAGCATGTAGCTTACTTCAACATTGCTTCATCCTGAATTACCATGACGTAATCACACAGTAACTAAGTCATCTCTTCCTTGTTCATTGGCATGTCTTTCATGGCCTCAAATGCCCAAAACTCATCAGGGTCTTGGTTGGCATGGACTTGTGGGGATTTATTCTGAGTTTGTATGTGTTGAGGGGTGCCCGTTTGAACCACTAAACATTCGGCCTCCTCATAATGTTTTCTCTTTTTCATGGACACTTGATCAGCCATCTTTGAATTCTCTATTATGGCATAGTTGCTTGGGCTTCCAATATTTTTATCCCTCTCAAGATATGGAGCACCCTTTCATTTGTTTAACTCTGACGATAGCAAGATCGCCGCAAGCTTCAGTCTAAATTCTTTTATATCATCCTGCACGATAGTATGAACCTGATTAATTATTAATTAAAACCCCATAGCTAGTGCACACTCATAACTTGTGGTAAGACACATATTTTACCTGATTGAACTCGTCTGCAAATCGTTCCCAGTCCAATACTTCATAAAGTTTATTAAGAAAAAATCGCATGAAAGACTACATACAACATTAATAGAGGTTAAGGCTCACATTAGATCAAAAAGAAAAAGACACATAAAATTCAACTTATATGACATGCCATTATTTCTGACATACCCATCTGTTTGTAATAATTTGCCGCGGAAAATCTCTCTAATCGGCTAGGTATCAACCTCAACATCTAATTTGTGCTCTTTCGGGCCTGTCTCCTCCAATATGAAATCTATCTGTTTCCGCAATCCACCTCGCTATTTGTTCATAGAAGAACGAATCAATCATCATTTCTAAAATATAAAATGTGTGCAAATAGCTGTGTTAGGAAATACCCACAATTTTATTGAGGTCAACACGTCCGAACATCTCGCCCAAAGAGTCTAGCACCTGAACCTCACGTTTGTCAGCGTTTATAACAGCAAGGTACCAATGTGTATTTGTAACATTTATTAGAAGGAACACCTATCAAATCAAACAATAAACATTTTGCCAGGCATAAAAAATTCATAATGAAAGACCAATAAATCGTTTAAAAAATTGCTACCATGTCATGCTTCAAGTAAGCTAGCACCCTTTGAACTAAACTAGGACGCTGTGAAGTGCCACGGTTAGGGTAATTGGCTTCAATAGTTATCGACACACAATTTTCGTCTCATGCCGAGGACACACGCAGCAAGCTAGAAGGGTCTGCTCGATGGAGCTATAGATCCATCTAGCTTCAGCGCAGGGATGGTCGATCCTGCGCACTCCTCCCGAGACATGCTAGTCAATTTGACCCTGTAATTGACAAGGAGAGAATGCCTATTAGTAATTAAGGGCGAAACTTGCCGGTGTTGCCAGACAGTCCCGAATGTATGGCTCTGAGAGCCGATATAAAAGGAGATCGACTAAACAGTCGATTCCAGCATATTCATGAGAATAAATCGGTTAAAGCTCACTGGGTTGTATAAGAAAAATTGGTTATCATTCAAGATAAATGTCGTTATTTGAGCAGATATTAATCAATGGCAATAAGATATTAACAATGATTAGTTTATGCTAAGTCAATGATTACAAGCAACCGAGCCCCTTTTATATAAAGAAATAATTCAACACCATTTAACCGTTTAATAAAGATAAATCTAATAAACATGTTAGATCCCATCTATCACTATGACCAATGGGGTATGAGACAGAATCATATAGGACGTAGAAATAATAATAGACTCAACGACCCATGGAATGGTTTTTGCTAGCCAATAAATCTACTCAAGACGCAACATGCTTTAACCGCATGCTATGCACAATCAAGATTAATGTAAAACAACCGATAAAATGTAACTCATCGTTTAATGTACATATTAGATCAGTTTTAGATTAACAAGCAACGGGTTAAACAGGATATAAGGCCGATCTAGATCAATCCCAATCGGGGCAGAGTGATATTGCTGTAATTTAAATGAATAATGAAAGCAATAAGCAATATCGGTAACTTAATGAATCTACCAAAGACTGTCATTCTAACGTAGAGCCGATAACTTGACCTTGATCTAGTTCATGCAGTGGGGGTCGACCGGATCAATGCAGCCATACTTGAACTAGGCAAGAATCGATAACTAACTTATACCAGAGTCATAGTAAAGGTCGACCGGATCGATGCAGCCGTACTTGCTGAAGAACTCACCGAGATCTACTCTACTCCTACTCCTAAGGGGTGGCTGGAGCCAAAAAAGTAAATGACTTGTATATTGGATTGATTGTTGTCTTTACAATAGTCGGGGTTCGGTATTTATACCCGGAGTCTAAACATGAATCCTACTTGATCATGATTCGTTACAATCTTTGGTATAAAGGAAAACATTCCTCATTTAAGATAACTTGGACTCTAATCTTTTCCCTTTTGTAGAGTCCATCATGTTTCGTCCTGGCACCGATCGTAGCCTTTGTCATTATCTACCAGCGCTGCCTGAAGAAAGCCGATTCCGGTGCTATATTCGAATCAGCTAATTTTGATCTGCATGCAATTGCTTTCTTGATGACATGATCTTAGGAGCTTTTAAGTCTCTACGAGACTCCTTCCAAATTTTGGTGTAAACATATGCCCCCCAATTTTAGGATAAAAGTAATTTTATTCCAAAATTATCTTGTCTGTATCCCTGATTCATCCGTAGTCACGGGCAGAGAATCTTGATCTTGGGTCTACTGTTTGTCGCCGTCCGCAGCTCATGATCCTATGCCTCAAAACTTTTTACAAGAGCATCACTGCTTCACGGGCACTTGGATTCATCTTTTCGGGCTGGCTATAAAATGTTTTTCTAACCCTGGTGAGAGCAACTCAACAATCCAGCCATGTTTTTCTTCCATTTGCTCCCTCGAGTGCTTCTAGCTCCGCCGGACCCTCCATGGTCCATTCTTTTACTATGAAGATCTTGAGTGGTTAGAAGAATCCTTGTGCATAGGGTGATTGTGTCGCTCATTCTAGCGCCTTGTCGAGCAAGAGGATCAGCTACTACGGCTAGAAGAAGTCTTGTGATATCACCTGTGTCTTCTCACCATGCTCGCAGAGCTATTCTAGTGTTTGCAAGGGGTAAAATGTGTGGACACCTTCCCCTTGTTCGTTCCACCAAATGTCCACCGAGAAAGCCACAGGCTTCTTTCCCACAGTTTCCCAGCCACCGAGAATCAGCTAGGCATCTGTTGGGTGGACTTTCCCCTTTTCCTGGCACATTTCTATCAACGGGCCGACATGACTCAGTTCATGATGACCTTCGGCCTTTTAGGGATCCAGACTCCCTTCAATCCAAAGAAGTCTTGGTGGGTCGGTCTCTAGTTAATGTAAATTCTTCGTATCCGCCCCATGATATTTTGTAATTCGGGGAAGTAATAAGTCCGAATTTGTTATTTCTTTATTATCTGTCCCCTGAATTTCCAGAGTGTCGATCTATTTCCGTTCCTGATTTCAGTTTTACACCCCCGACGAAGTCTATCTTCTTGCCTTCCTAGGCTATATATATAGGCCATGGCTCTAGATCGAAAAACCACCCGCTTCGTCTCAAACTTCTTGCATCCTTAGTATAGTTTCTGTTTTTTCCATAGGCTTGAGATCATGGAGAACACCAATAGATCTGTTGAGGAGGCTCTTGATGGATCTGCATCATCGTGCCAGTGCATCCATCGTCAAGAGGGTGCACCTCGTGATGCTCCCGTCGTTTTAGAGCAGAGGGCTGACTCTGCTCAGCCTTTGGGGTCATCCTCAGCACCAATTTGTCGCCAGCTTCCCCGCTATCTGAGGAGGCCAAGAGATAATGACAACTTGACCGCTTCCATTGACCAGACCAGCAAGAAACTTGCCGACTACCTCGCTATCGCGGAGTCGGCTCTGGCCATAGTTTAGGGCTGATCACCCCCTAAGGCTAACCCGGTGCGGGAGAGGCTGGCCAAGGCTGAATCCATAATCGCTAGTAAGACATTTACCATAATTTTCTATTTCTTCTTAACTTTTGCCTCTAATACCCTGATCACCTCTTCCTTAAATCCTTTAGATCTATCGGCTCAACTGGAAAGCCTCCATTTAGCTATAGACCATGCGATGAGATTCATCAATGCCAGGGGCGCCGTTCCGGTAGTTTGCTTGTACGACATCCCAAACTATGTCAGAGAAGTTGCTCTTCATGGCATTCGTTATGGCGCTGCCATGGTGTTGGCTGCTGCACATGTTCACTCTGGCCACGATCTTCGACTTCTTCCTCGTGGAGCTCCAGCCACTAGATACCCTGGAGATTATGAGCACCTGGTCGAGGATTTCTCCAACACCGCCAACTCTGTAGTTTTGACCTCCCAGGCCGATGATATAGTGAACAAAGTGTTTTTTGGTCTATAGCTTGTAATAAGTGACATCAAGCAAACAATTCCATCGTCTCCAATGATTTTCCACTTTGTTCGTGTTTGCCTCGCTCCTGCGGGCGACACGTATCGTATCGGCTTTTACCCTTCTGGGTTTATCTACGCACTAGAAGTGATACATTTCTGGTATTGGTTATTAGAACTGACAGCTGAGCAAATTGGCTATCAAGTATTACTCCAAACATTAGGGTAATATTCCTTTAAATATTCCCCATTCGATTGCTCTGCCGAATTCCTCTTCCCCTCTTAGTGTTTCCAAAAATGTAAATATTACCAGGCGCACAACGTTTTATTCGATAAGGTTTCTCCCGATTAGGCAACCATACCGGCTATCTCGCTTTTGGCCATCAAGGGTAATCCATTCCCAGCTTTCTCTAGAGTCTCATTGCCATTGACCGTCATAAGTACATCTTTGAGAGCATCCCTAGATCAGCCAAAGAAGTCAAACAGATCACGGGAGCTGATGCTATTTGGCTTAGAAATTTTGAGAGCGACCCATGACGTTCCAGACTTGAAATCTGCATGTCAACGCATGTCTTGTGTAGAATCGATCATACTCTCTGTTATTTTATTGAACTTCTTTTTTCGGCTAAAGAGCCGATTTGATACAGCCGATCCCAGACTTCTAATCCAATCAAGTCTGAAAACACAGCTTTTATTAAGAGAACCCTTCGATTTCCTGCCTCTAGTTGCTCAACGCCGTATTCCCATCGGCATTAGTGAAGTGGCACTTCGCCTTCCACTAATTGTGGTTGCCTTTTGCATCCTGGGGCGTCCGCCTCTTCGCTTCAGGTCTTCAAATAATAGACGGTGGCTTCGGCCTCGAACACATCTCCACTCGCAACTATTCCTTTGCTCTTCTCCGCTTGCCGAAACCCTATAGTGGTCCCCTTCCCCTCTTGTAGATCTAGTCAAATCCATGGCCGGCGAGGATAACCACGACAAGCGAGCGGCGGAGGAGATCCTAGAGGGGAATATGTCGATGAACCAGCATCTCCGACACATGAGGTGAGGTTGACATTTCCATTTATGATGATGAACTATTCTGACTCGCCTATAGGTTCGTTGTGAATGATAGTCTTCATCCTCTTCCTAGGGCCAGCAGGCCCTTTGATGCTGTATCTTCCGCGCCGGCCTTGTCATTGGACTCCTCCGACTCGTACAATGGCGACGACGCCCGGTGCTTTCTCTGAGAGTGGAGGGCAGCCTAGAACTGCTATTCCGAAGCAACTCAAAGAAAATGGCCAGCTTGAGATCCATCTCGGGGTCTCTTAGGTGGCCCTTCATGCCACTGAAGAGGAGGCCAATGCCGTTCGGGCATGGCTAGCCAAATCTGACGCCACAGTGGCGGGTAAGATGAACTCCATGAATGCTTCTTACTTCGACTTCCATTGTCTTCATCTTGATAGTCTTTTTGTTCCCGTGATTGTCAGCCCTGACAACGCAGTTGGAATCTCTCCAACTGGCGGCGAATGCGGTCGTAGATGCTGTCCATGCCCAGGGTTCCCCTATCGACACTCGTCTCTAAGACGTCCCGGTCCACGTTCAGGAAATCACCCTCCACGACATTCATCATGGTGCGGCGGTGGCACTGACCATGGCACAAGTCCAAACTAGGTACGAGCTCCATGCCATGGAGACTGGTTTCCCAATGGGCGACGAACCTGAGGAGCATGAGGACCTGCTCGAAGAATTCATCATGGTAGTGGAGGCCATAGTAGACAATACATCCGCTCAGGATGTGGTGAACAAGGTCTTTGATTAGTCTGTATTTAGGGTAATCTGGTGAACAAAGACTCATGTTCTTTCATGTATGCGCCTTAGTGCAATGCCCTTGTGTATGACTTTTTTTTGCTCTATAGGCGATACATATCATATCGGCTTTCATTATCTTTGAAGATTTTCATTTTTTGAACTAGAGGCGATACCCTCCTGGTACCGGCTATGAGAGTCGAGAACAAATCTGCTATCAAGTGTTGATCAAATGTTAGGATAACACCCTATAGAACTTTTCATATCAAAGGTCAAACGATTAATCAACCTAGGTCAAGCGTCGTATTAAGCAAAACAGAACTTCTTTAAGAAATCCATTAACTCTAAATCACGCTTACACTTTGACTCAGCATTCACATACATCGACCTAAATCCCTCTCCAAGACTCAATGCTTATTTTTCCTTTAATCCAACGGCCGACGTGAAGCTGTGACTTTTCTACTAATACAAACTCTCAGAGCCGATCGCTTGCATCGGCTGTTGGCTTTCATTGCTGATCTTAATGAAGCCTCCTTCCCATGACTTGCCAGAAAAACATTCGAAGTCTCCTAGTTCCCAAAAGAATGGATCGGCTGTTGCGATGCTCATGGACTCATCAGCATGGACTAGTTCGACATCATCTCCATGCCATTGAATCAACACTGATGCATGGTCGATGGTATACAACAGTTCACATGAATCCAATCACGACTGAGGAGCAAACTATACGACCCTTTTCCATCGATGACAAAGAATGTTGTGAGTAGAGTCTTGCTTCCGATTGTTAGTTCGACGTTTATTGCCCCTCGGGTCTTAGACATATTACCTCCAAAGCCTTTAAGCATCATGTCAGTCTCCATCAGATCTTCTGGTCCTTTGCCAAGTTTATGAAAAGTAGTGTAAGGCATAAGATTGACAGAAGCACCTCGATCCACCAACATTTTGTTCATTGGCTTCCCATCAACAAGACCTTTCATATATAATGCTTTTAAGTGCCGATGTTTGACTGGTTTATCAAATATTGCTTGTTGTACAACCGTTAACTTGGCAACTATCTCCTCATACTCGGATTCATTAAAATCTGAATAAACTTCTTGATCTATCAGAGCTCTGAACTCTAATGGTAACAGAAAAGCCATTTGGATATTAGCCAATGGTTGCTTTCTATCAGCTGTTTGCTTGGTACGCCATACTTGAGGTTTACCAGATGCCTGAGCCTGTTCTATCTCTTTATTCCTTAGGTGTTGCACCCTTCTCTTCTGGCTTCTTGTTAAACCTTCTAGACACCATTAGCCCTCCTACCAAACATATTTTCTTTTGTTGCCTTTCTCTTTAAGATCAGCCCAATCCTGGTCAACAACTCTTTTTCCAAGCCGATCATGAACACTTTTATTTTTTAAGCTCCGATCCATGTTATTATGATGATATGCATCTTGAGCATGGATAGACCGGTGACTAGTTTGAGACTGCCTATACTCCCGATATTGATTGCTACATTCTGGATAGTTATGTCTGGTAGGCAACTTCAAACCTTCATTCTAGCAATGTCTGAAGAAAGGATAATTCCAATGCAATTCGGCTTGTTTTCTTTCATACCTCTCTTCTTTCAGTTGATGCTGGTATGCTTGATCCTTTAACTAATGCTGATAATCCTTTTCTTTCTGCTACTGCCACTTATTCAATAGAATCCAAGATGTAACCTGTGGCTTTATCGTCTCTACTTTTGACGTCTCCCCCTACTTGTATTGGCTCTTTTGCTCGGCATGATGTCTTCTAATCTCTCTGTACTCGTCAATCGATATTTGCATCTTAGGATCGACTATTTCAGCTTCTTTTGATTTGGTTGATGTTAGGACCTTAGTTTTTTTCCTTTGAATAGCCCAGCATCAACCATGTTTAGATCTCCTGGGAAAGGATTATTGTCAACTTTCATTTTTCGAGGCGTATCAAATTTGAGCCTCCCCTGCTGAATAGCCCTCTGTATATGCTGTCAAAAAATTCTGCATTCGTTGGTGGAATGAGAAGTAGCATTATGGAACTTGCAAAATTTCTTATTCTTTAATTAATCAGGGGGCAACGTGACATGACCATCGGGCAACTTGATCTGCCCTTTCTCAAGTATAAAATTGAAGAGCTTGTCTAATTTGGTGACATCAAAGTCATAGCTCTCCTCAACTCCTCTTCCCCAAGGATTTGGCACCATCACTATCTTCTTGCCCCAATTCTATTCAGTCGCAGCAACCTCTTCTTCTTCATCTTCATAGTCGTCATCGACTGAGTATGGATCATAGGCTTCTGTTACTGTGGTACACTTCTGAAACCGGGTATCTCTACGCATACTCTAGAATTGGCTATTGAGCATTGCTACTCATTGAGCCAATTGACCCAAGTTGTCAAATTCTTATCCCAGCAGCTTTTCTTTCCACATCAGCAACATTCCTTGAACAACTAAAGTAGCTAGTTGATCATCGGCCAAGTTTAAGGAGAAGCACAAGTTCCTGGTTTCTTAGAACCTCTGAAGAAATTTAGTACCTGATTCATTAGTCTTCTGTCTTATAGTTGTTAGATCGGTAATCTTCTTTTCTCCAGTTCTAGTGTAAAAATATGTATGAAACTTCTTCTTCAGGTCAGCCCAATTGGCAATGTAATTGACTGGCAATGATGAAAACCAAGTGAAGGCTGGCCCTGATAAGGACAGAGAGAAGAAACGAACTCGATGGGCATCCTCAACTGATGCTTCGCTCAATTGTGTAAGATACTAACTAATATGTTCTATCGTGCTTGTACTGTCTTGGCCAATGAACTTAGCGAATTCTGGGAGCCTATAATTTGTTGGAAGAGCGACCAAAATCATACCATTCTAGATATGGGTGTTTGTACAAAAAGGTCACCCCTTTTGGCTTCAGACCGAACTGATTCTTCATCATCTCGGTCACTCTCAGCAGTAATTCATTAGCTTGCGGATTTGGATTTCTTTGCACCTGCTGACTCATCTATGGATTGAAATCCCGTGTGCCTTAGTATCCTAGGCTTGGCATCATGTGAAGGGTGTTATAATGCATGCCATAGTGATACCCTTGTGGAATCTCAATCTGCTTGAAGTCTCTGATTGTAGACATAAGGATCTATATCCCTACGGATCCTTTGAATTGATGGTGCTATTTTTTGAGCCGACGATGGTATGTGGCCTGATGTGCCAAAATTGATCACCTGGTTTTGACTTTGCCCTGCTGGCTGTTGCACATGCTGTACTAATGGTCTAGGATTGTAGTGTATCTGATTCATAGTAGTTCCTTGAGCTTGTTCAAATGAACCCTGAACTGTCTGGACATCACCATTACCAGCTAGTGCTGCTTCTTGATGGCTGGTACCGACTTGATTAGTCCCTTGGGTCGACGGATCTAGAATGTTGTAACAAGCTGGTCCGCCTTGACCAACTGGAAATCCATGAATCGCCTCTCTTATGGCGTTGTGGAATATGTTCACGAAAGCTTTGTTATGGGTTGATATGGCATCACGAATAGATTTGTCTATAACTTCCTTAAAGAAACACCTGTCTTCATCTTGAGTTGTATCTGTCTGCCCGTGTAACAGAACTCTTGGTAGTGGAAATTTCTGAACAATTGTGTTGTCACATGTTTTGGTGTAGGACGACAAACATTTGTTCTGAAACTCTTCTGTAGCTTTGCTAATGATACCCTTATTCCCATCAGGTAGATCTTCATAATGCAGCATAAGGATGTCATTGTTGTAGTGAACCGTCATGACGATTGTGGAGTCCCACCGAGCATGCCAGAAACATGTGTCGACATAGAATTTTTGTCCCGTGCCGAGGACACGCGCAGCAAGCCAAAAGGGTCTGCTCGATGGAGCTGTAGATCCGCCTAGGTTCAGCGTAGGGATGGTCGATCCTACGCACTCCTCCCGAGACGTGCCAGTCAATTTGACCCTATAATTGACATGGAGAGAAAGCTTATCAGTAATTAAGGGTGAAACTTGCCGGTGTTGCTAGACAGTCCCGAATGTGCGGCTCTGAGAGCTTATACGAAAGGAGATCGACTAAATAGTCAATTCCAGCATATTCATGAGAATAAATCGCTTAAAGCTCATTGGGTTGTATAAGAAAAATCGGTTATCATTCAAGATAAATGTCATTATTTGAGCAGATATTAATCAATGGCAATAAGATTTTAACAATGATTGGTTTATGCTGAGCCAATAATTACAAGCAACCGAACCCCTTTTATATAAAGAAACAATACAACACCATTAACCGTTTAATAAAGATAAATCTAATAAACATGTTAGATCTCATCTATCGCTGTGACCAGTGGGGCATGAAGCAGAATCATGCAGGCCATAGAAATAACAATAGACTCAACAACCCTAACTCATTACTAATATCAGTGGGGCATGAGGTAAAATCATGCAGGCCGTAATACAATAATAAGATCATGGGGCTAACATATCTTTTAACCTATCTTTACTTCAACGGTCTCGTGATGCGAACTATTCGTGAAAGCACTCGATATCGGCTAAAACAGCGGATTCAGGCATAGCGCACAGTTAAAGCCATGCTTTATCAGGAATAGATCTACCGAATAACGATCCCCACTTCACGGTGCTAACAGTGGGGTGTGAGGCAGAATCACACAGGTCGTGATAATGGGCCATGGAACGGTTTTCACCAGCCAATAAATATACTCGAGACGCAACATGCTTTAACCGCACGCTATGCACGATAAAGATTAATGTAAAACAACCGATAAAATGTAACTCATCGTTTAATGTACATATTAGATCAGTTTTAGATTAACAAGCGATGGGTTAAACAGGATATAAGGCCGATCTAGATCAATCCCAATCGGGGCAGAGTGATATTGCTGTAATTTAGATGAATAATAAAAACAATAAGCAATATCGGTAACTTAATGAATCTACCAAAGACTGTCATTCTAACGTAGAGCCGATAACTTGACCTTGATCTAGTTCATGCAGTGGGGGTCGACCGGATCGATGCAACCATACTTGAACTAGGCAAGAATCGATAACTAACTTATACCAGAGTCGCAGTGGAGGTCGACCAGATCGATGCGGCCATACGAACAGAGGTATAAGCCATGACGGTACTTACAACAAGCAGTGGAGATCGACCGGATCGATGCAGCCGTACTTGCTGAAGAACTCACCAAGATCTACTCTACACCTACTCCTAAGGGGTGGCCAGAGCTAAAAAAGTAAATGACTTGTATATTGGATTGATTGTTGTCTTTACAATAGCCGGGGCTCGATATTTATACCCAGAGTCTAAACAAGAATCCTACTTGATCACGATTCGTTACAATCTTCAGTATAAAGGAAAACATTCCTAATTTAAGATAACTTGGACTCTAATCTTTCCCCTTTTGTAGAGTCCATCATGTTTCATCATAGCGCCGATCGTAGCCTTTGTCATTATCTACCAGCGCTGCCTGAAGAAAGCCGATTCCGGTGCTGCATTCGAATCAACTAATTCTGATCTGCATGCAATTGCTTCCTTGATGACATGATCTTAGGAGTTTTTAAGTCTCTACGAGACTCCTTCCAAATTTTGGTGTAAACAATAGTCTCATCCTTTTCTCCATCCCGCCTCATGATTGCAACTAAGCACGCAGCTTCAAGATAGATTGTACCTCCTGACCTCTTTTTCAAATCCTCCTGGGCCTTCAGCAGTTTAATATAAGCATCTATGACCTGCATACATTTTGTCATTACAGAGAAAGATCATTGAAGTTGGTAATGTTTGATTGAGTATTATGACTTGCATCTGTTACCTCGTCAGACAAGTATTCATATGGCTGAAAAAGACATTCCATGTGGTTTCTTGACACCAGAACATCATCTATGAGCACAAGCTCCTCATTCCTAGGTGAAGATGGAATTTTTTTTGATAGATTCAATTATGGCTCTATTAGTATTGGTACAAACATAATCTGAAAAAGAGGATTAAATTAAAGTATACAACAATAGTTAGCAGTTTTTCTAGATTAATCCATCAAAGAGAAAATGTCAATACCTTCTGGGGCAACCGGTGAAGACATAGATTTTTTGGGTTTATTTTGTACGATTATGATTTTCGAAAGTCCTTTTTCTCCCATCGGATCCACCCAGAAGTTGATAGGGCCTTTTCATCATGGGCCGTGCTAAAGCCCTGGTCAACTAGTAGAGCTTTGTGGGTAACTTCTATACTTATGCTTTCTTGCAACCATCTAGAATCACTCATAGGCTCACTGGAATTTTTTGTTTGTACAATATCTTCTAAGTGGCCTCCATTTTTCTTCGAACCCTTTGCATCTGAACTATCCATCGAGAGCTTCTCTGCTCTTCTGAACCTTGCAATCTCTATTCCTGTGC
This sequence comes from Miscanthus floridulus, assembly GCF_019320115.1. Lineage (NCBI taxonomy): Eukaryota > Viridiplantae > Streptophyta > Magnoliopsida > Poales > Poaceae > Miscanthus > Miscanthus floridulus. Next base: position 44,135,075 of record NC_089591.1, read on the forward strand.
TATTTATCTGAAATTTGGAGATACCCAGACTTGTAATTAGTAATAACCAGTCATACGATTAAATGATTTGAATATGAAAATCAACTATCAAACCAATCATGGATACAATTGCCGGACCATGAACAGTAGACAGGTGTGAAAACAATATATTTTTACAAATAATGTCAGTACGTTGCACGGATCCTATAAATTTTATCTACACCTATAACGATGCATGTGCTTATAGCTTAGACGATAGAAATTTACAAATCTAATTTTATTTTAAAAATATAAAGCCCGTCTCATGATCTTTATGACCTATGTCGTATAGATTAGTTTATACAAAGCTAATAAAATTAGTTTCTCTCTTTTTTCCATACTATTTGCATCACCTGTATCATTCAACGCGGACTCCACAGCAGAGCCAAAGCGAGGTGGTGTAGTTTTTTTTACGAACTCTACACTGTCCGCGGATGGATGACGACGCAGACTGGGGCTTGCCTATGCAGGCCTTGTGCATCGCGGCGCTATGTTCCTGCAGGGCTTGCCCATCGTCGTCGACACGGACTCGACCAACGCATGCCACCACCACCCATATATGTCTTGCCCAGCGATGGAGCCTCTCAATAGCTTAGCAAAGAATTCACGGATGGTTGCAAGTTCTGACTTCTGAGGCACAACCATTGCATATGCTTACCATTACATTACATAATCTAAAATTTGATAGTTTGAGTACTTGCAAATCATGTTTTCTATGGTTAAATACTCAAATGCAATGGCTCCAAGCCTCCAATCAAGAGACCGGCTTTAACAGGACAAGCAAGAAACAATGAAGCAATCAAAATCTCATATGGCCACCGCGAAAGTACCTGCGGAGCAGCGGTAGGTCCTTATGGATGAAGCGGCCGGCTTCGACGTTGACGATGAGCCGCGCGTCGCTCTGCGCGAAGCAGTGGCAGGTCCTTATGAATGAAGCGGCCAGTGCCGACGTTTATGAAGCGTCGCTCCGGTGGATCTCGTATCTATGGAGGAAGGTGATGAAGGACAGGTAAAGGAAGAAGGGGAAGGAGAGGTATGCTCTATGAAGGACAAGTAAAGGAAGGGGAAGGAGAGGCGGCGTGATATACGAGTTTTCTTTTAGGATACGAAATTTGACCGACAAACGAGCGGAGCGATACGGAGAGGCGATGACGATACCCTTACATATTTTTTAGGATACGACCGAAGAAGCAAAGAGGTGGCAATAGACTAAGTGCACTATAATTTTTCTGAATTTTATTCATGCTGCACCAGGCGAAATGCAGTAGTAACTACACAACCAGGTGAAGGCATATGTCATGTTGCAGTTCTGAAAGAGACCTAGTTTGTACAGCATGGCAATTTTCTGCAAGAAGCAAAGAGGTGGCAGTGGACCAAGTGCACTATAATTTTTCTGAATTTTATTCATGCTGCACCAGACCAAGTGCAGTAGAAACTCATCAGTGAGTTACAAACTCTAGAAATGAAATTGGTTCAGTGAGCTAGAGAGCCATGAAAGTTTCTAGCTACAAACTCAAATTGGTTTAGTGAGGTAGTTGTGAAATTTCTACCAACTCCAGTACTGAAATTCTTAGGTAGACAACTTCATACTGTATGGAGATGTATATTAGTTTGCCAAGGTGAATCATGTAAAAAACTACATTGCTAAACACCATATCTGGAAAGTGTGTACATAATTACCTGAGAACCAGTGAAGGCTAACAATCTTCCAGGGACCTTCACTCAGTGATGGGAATTCTCAGCAACCTAAGCAAATATCAGAAAGAAGAGTTAACTAATCACATGCTCCACTATGATGAGATAATTCATCGGTCTACTAATAATCAATAAAAAGCTTTCTGAGAAGGTAGCCCATCACGGCTCAGTTATGTTGATTTTTGCCTAAGCTGGCTGTACATTCATCCACAAAACCAACTATGATCAATCTAATTAACAAAATTAATTTCGCCAAATGGACTGTTAATAAGACATATCAGAGTAAGTTTCATATGTGGTCTCTAAAGTTGTTCCACTTTCTCTTTTACATCCAGAAACTATTACTGAAGCTGAAGGAACTATGTGCCTGCAACTGCAACTATGTGCCTACAACTGCATACAGTGGAACACCAGCTTTCATGTTCATCAATTTTATAATTGTTTGCCCCAGTCAAGCATTAGTAGAGCACGTGGTCATAAATCTATACTGAATTCAGATCCTGAATTGAGATTTAGGACCACAGTGAGCAGTGAATGGAGGCATTGATTAAACAGGTAGAAAAAGAATTTAAACAGATAGTAAAAGTAGCACAACAAAATCAAAAAATTTATATGGCAAAGGTGCTGCTGCATCCTTTTTCAGTCAAGGCTGGTTGCTAGTAGAGTTTCAGTTATTACCCATGGATTGTTCTGTAGAAATTGCGGAACATGGATTGAAACTTCAGCTAGCATTAGTATCGTTGAAAGTTTAAACTGAATACTTAGATGGCATGACAATATAAAATAAGATTCCATGTATTTATAACTGATCCATAAGTCACCATGCATATTTAGTCGAGAGGAAAAGAACTACTGCAAAGAGCATGCCACATATTATGTTGTAAGGACCAGTATGAACACTCTGCACACAGAGCATATGGTACATTTTTGTGAGAAATAACATCACTCGATTAATCCATTGCTTATATATATATATATATATATATATATATATATATATATATATATATATATATATATACAAAAGGCCATATTTCATTTCACCATTACCTAAAGATCTCACCATAACCAAGAATAGATCAATCTGTGTTCTTTTCAAACAGTGGTTATAAAAATTGCACATTGGTATGATTCCCGTAAGTCATAGGTTTCAGTTAGTATAGTTCTGAACAATCTGATGAGGTTCCAGTGGTAACAAATAATTAGCAGCACTACTATGAAATCAGGAGGTCCTCTAGTGGTATAAACTAAGTCGTATGAAAAAAACATGTGCCAAAAATCATGAACAAGCTTTCAGTCAAAAAAAAACATGAACAAGCTGCACTGGAACACATGTTTCTTTCATAGATTCATGAATAGAAGCTATTTTTTTCATGATAGACCTTGGGATGCAAACAACTATACATGAATTCCATTTTGTCTATGAAATTCAGAGCAACAAGGGCAATGCAATATACTGTCCGCCAATGAATAGTAATGAACCAACAACTAATAGAATAGACCCTCTCGTCCAGCACTTACGGAAATAGCTTGCAAAAAAATATGCACCTGCACATGCTTGACAGAGACCTATATTTCTGAAGAGTGATCTGCATAGGTATCAAACCATTATATCAGTGTTAATCTTTCGGTCATTCTATACTCCGAAAAGCAGAAAACTATATAGATTACTTAAGTTGATATATTTCGATCACACAGAGAGCTGCTTCTCTTTTGGTCTTACCTTATGAAACAGAAAAATGTTCTACCACTCAAGATGATCCAGAGTAGAAAGAAGTGAAGTCTATCTTTTGTTATTTCAAGAAATTTGTAATTGTAAGTAGAAGTGAAATTCTGCAAGCAAATATGATGATCACTAAACAAGAAAATTATAATCCTGAAAATATTCAGGGAATGACCATTATTTCATATACCTGACTACTTGGCTGTGGGCAGACCGTGCTTTAGTTTCTACTTCTTATGATCGTTGCATGCCAACACTCGACAATTGGTGCATGGATTCAGACGGTGTATCCCACAAACAAGGTTGGTCCCTGAGATATAACAAAAAAAGAAAGGAAGATGTTGGTAGTACTGACAGAGATAACACTGTAGATATCCAAATGCCTAATAATGGCCTATAGTTGCAGTAGTGGCACAAGCAAGTACTATGTAGTAACTCATTATCTTGGAACTTGAGTACTCACTGATTTGCAGGCTAAAAAATTTGACAACAACCATGTTAGCATTTTGTGCCCTTTTCATTTTTTTCCTACTAAAGACTGCCATTTAATAAATTATTGTCCCCTGTTATAGACTTATAGTATCATATTTAAAGAAATCTGCGATCCAGTATGGCACAAAAAAGGTTCTTTCTTCTTATTTGCAATGACTGAACTTACTGGTTTTACAATTTGAATGCTTGTCTTTACTTACCATCTTTTGCATATTTACCTTCTTCACAGCATCTACTAATTATATGTGATTATTATTTTCCTAAGGTGCTCTCTGAGGTGAACTATGTGCCTGCAACTGCATACACGTGGTCCTAAATCTATACTGAATTGATGATGAGGACATCGCCACGCTGGACACACCGACGCCATGGTCTTCCCCAAGTTCCAATTCGTTCCCAACTCAGCTGCCACGTCGCCCTCGGATTCAGCAGACACGTCATCACTGTTTCGGTCATAACTCTTTCATACGACATCGAAACGGGCCGTTCTTGGATGCGTTGGAAAGGGGACGACGACGCCGTCGTTTTGGATCTGGTCCCAGCTCCAGAAGGCTCGTGGATCATTCTGTGTGACCACGGCAAGGTGCTGCGTCACCTATTTGGGCCAACTTGGCCATGTATCGTGTCGGGCCTTAAGCCCAAGTTGTGGGCGCCCAACCCCTGGCCGTCCCCAACCCTAGGTCGAGTCTTAGACTATAAACACAGCCGCCGCCGCTGCTACACAATTGGGTTTTGTTTAGAGTTTAGTTTTCCATCGAGAAACTGAATCGTTCATTGTAACTGTGGTGACAAATCCTTTTACAGTGATCCAGGGCCCCCGTTCTTGATCTCCTCCACTGTGTCGATTAGTCCTTTGGAACCGAGTTCTTGAATCCTTTATTGATATTCGCGTCATTCATATTTGCAATTTCAGATTGCGTGTTTTACCTTCTTGCTTGTGCACTTCGATTCACTTGCAGGAAAAGCCTTCTTGGCGAGGTCAATCAAGTTGTGCTTGGTTGATAACCAACGGAGCAGTGGTGTAACGGTTGCAGGGTTCGAATCGTGTCTGATTTGAAGCCGGATCGCCAACGTCGAGATCTCCACAAATCGAACTTACCGGCTACTTCTCGGAAGATCGGGCCTGTACTCATCAATTGAGATCATTTTCCTCCTTTATATTCCGTTTTGTTTGTGTCTCTGCGTACCAATTACCAAACAGTGAGCAGTGAATGGAGGCATTGATTAAACAGATAGATTGTGTTAAAGAAAAAGAAGCACAACAAAATAAAAAAAATGAGGACTGCTCAAAATCAATAAATCCATGTATTTAGATGGCATAATTCCATGTATTTATAAGTGATCAGTAAGACAACATACATATTTAGTCAACAGGAAAAGAACTACTGCAAAGAGCGTGCCACATATTATGTTGTAAGGACCAGTATGCACACAATGCATGCAGAACATATGGTACAAAAGGCCTAAAGATTTCACCATCACCAAGAATACATCAATCTGTGTTCTTTTGTATTGTTTCACTTTCACCTTGAACATTCAGCAGGTTGTTTCATATTTGCACCACATAAAGAGCTAGAATTGTAAAGACAACTTGATACTGCTGCATTTCAGAAGTGGCAAGAAAATCAGAGACACTGTACCTTTGGATGGCCAGATCAACGAGCTCCTCGATGGCGGCGTCGAGCACGTTGCGCTGGGCCTTGGGCGCGGGCACCTAGTGCCCAGCACTGCTTATCCGATCAAATCTGGAGGCGGCGGCGGCGTGACAAGGAGGGAGAGGAGGCGGCGGTGCGGGCGAGCGCGCGGAGCGAGGGCAATGGCGTGGGCGCGAACCTCGGCGGTCCTTCTCCTTCTCAGCGATCCGTCGGCCGTGGATTGGGGGTTCGGGGCGGGGCAAGGACAACACGGCGGGTGCACACGGCAAGGTCGAGCTCTCCGTTGTCGGGCCTTCTCCTTCTCGGCACGGCGGTGGCGTGGGCGAGCGACGATGAGGGCCGCTTCCTGTGTACTTGAATGGAGAGATGGGAGAGGATGCCGCAGATCTTTTATACGTGAGTGGAGGCGATTTCCTTTGTACATGATTGGATCGGTGGACAAGATCTGTGTGATTTCAGAAGGAGATCATGAGCGCCGGGGAAGAGAGCAGGGAGGAAATCACGCCCGTGCCGGATAAAGCGAGCGAGTATCGCACGCCAGGGATTGGGGCAGGATGCATCGCCGCCGGGGGTTCCATCCGCACGGTGTGGACGCGCCGCCATCGAGGGGCGGGATGGGATGGCCCATGGCGGCGAGGAGGCGCCACTGCCTTGCACTGCCGCCTGCAGAGAAAAAGGAGCATCGCCACCGGTCCTCATGCACCGATCCACATGGGGGTGGGGGTGGCCGGTGGGGGCAGGATGCGGATGGCGCGAGGGGGCGCGACGGGGAGATGGGAGGGGAGGAGGCAGGAGGCAGGGAGAGGACGCGGCACCGGATCCGGCACACCGGCTGCTGCTGTGCTGAGGCGCAGCGAGACTATGGCGAAGCGCGACGGGCGCGGGCGGTGGGGATGTGGCCTGCTGCGGGCGGGCACGGGCGCAGGGTGGGCGCGATGGGGGTGCGGCGGCGTCGCGGCCAGAATCACGGGAGTGGGTGGAGCGACGTTTCTTTCCTTGGAAGGGAGACGGGCGTAGGGGCACGGAGAAAGATCGTACGGGCGGCAGGCAGGACAATGGACGAATGTCGCAGCTAAAACTGTCCACGCTTTGTTATTTTTAGTTGTAGGAAATTAGGTTTGACAGTTTATCTGCAGTCCAAAAAAAAGAAAATGGTTGATACATAAAAAGTGATTTCCTTTTTTATTTCACCTCAGACGTGGAACAGTACGGATACTATAATTACAGATGATAAATGATTAGGTCTAAGTAACCTTGAAGTGCTTGATGATCATGGATCATCTTGATTCGGCACTATAGTAAGCTAAATTGCATTATAGTTCGTAAAGGATCTTGATGCGGAGATATTTTAGGTTGCTTGGTGCTGGAGTTTGCTATGCCTAATCTTAAGCAAACCGTAGCTGCCATAAAAATATCCAATTTTGAACCACAAAAAAGCAGATTCTCGGTCGCAGAATGCGACAATCGTGACAAACGCGCCGTGGTTGCCGTGATTTAATTTTCTTCCTCACATCAGGCCATGGACCGTGGGATTTGAACCGGAGTCCTGATTTTCTGTATCACAAATGTCATAAATGATTAGGTCTAAGTAACCTTGAAGCGCATGATAATCATGGATCATCTTGATTCGGCACTACAGTAAGCTAAATTGCATTATAGTGCGTAAAGGATCTTGACACGGAGATATTTTAGGTTGCTTGGTGCTGGAGTTTGCTATGCCTAATCTTAAGCAAACCGTGGCTGCCACAAAAATATCCAATTTTGAACCACTTAAAAGCGGATTCTCGGTCGCAGAATGCGACAATCGTGCCAAATGCACCGTGGTAGCCGTGATTTAATTTTCTCCCCCACATCAGGCCATGGACCGCAGGATTTGAACTGGAGTCCTTATTTTTGGTATCACAACTCACCACGGAGGGCATACTGAATTGCACGGCGAGCTCGCACAAGCCGAACCAAACACGGTCAAAGTATGTGCGAGCAAAATTGAAGCGACAGTTGCGGCAAAAGTTTAGCAAGAAAATGAGACTATGACGTGTGGGAAGGGTGTTAAGAAAGTGTGCAACACCATAATTGTGACAGTGAACCAAACAACTACCTAAAAAACTGTGGCGTGACGAACCTGTGACAGCAAGTTGTCGTCACGAACCAAGCAGACCCTAATCCCCGTGGCCGTTCTTCGACTCTAAAAAAAATTGATTCCTGTTGCAACGCACGGACATATTTGCTAGTGAAGTAATATATGATAAAAGACATCTAGATCAACGGCCCACAGTTATTTGGAGGTACCACAGCAAAACCCTTATTTAGTAGACCTCGTGCATCTGAATTGATTGGGAGCATTTGTTACGTTATTTCACAGGCCACAAGCAGAGGAGTGTCAAAAACCAGAGGACAGACACCAAACATCCAAGATGCTAGTGCTAACCTACTAGGATAGCATATAAGAGATTTCACGCCACGGATGTCGTGACAAGAACAATGGGGCTATGGATTTTTCATCAGGAGTAGACTGTAGGATCAAGGTGCACCAGGATCGAATTTGTAGTAGCTTCGACAATCCAACCAACAACAGAAAACGTGATATCTACGGTGGTGTGAGCTAAGATAGAGGCAAATAGCCATGAAGAGTCGAATCAGAATCAGCAAGAACAAGACTGAACCTTCTGTGGAAGCAACAAGATTCAGAAGTGTCATTGGGAGTCCTCATATCTGGTTAACACTCATCCTGACATTGCACATTCAGTGTGAGTGGCAAGTGGCTTCATGGAAGCACCTTCAGCACAACATTGGGCACTAAAGAAGAGGATACTTCTGTATTTAGCTGGAACACTGAATTATGGCTGCAGGTATGAGAAAGGTGTATCACACAAGCTAGAACTCTTTGGCTACAGTGACAGTGATCATGCAGGAGATCTGGATGAGAGGAAGAGCACATCTGGGATGGTATTTTTCCTTGGTTCAAGCCTGATCAGTTGGGCTTCTCAAAAACAGAAAGTGGTAGCCCTTTCTTCATGCGAGCCTGAGTATATTCCAGCAGCTGGAGCAGCATGTCAGGGCGTGTGGCTGAGCAGATTGATTGGAGATTTGGTTGGTGAATTTCATATGTAGTTCAAGCTTGTCATTGACTATCAGTCTGCGATTGAGCTCAGCAAGAACCCCATGCATCATGAATGGAGTAACCACATTAACATACACATTATCACTAAATTTGTGAATTTGTCGGTGAAGGGCAGGTTGAGACACATTGATCATGTTGGCACTGCAGGTCAGCTGGCAGACATCATGACAAAGGAGCTCAGGAGAGTGAAGCTCATGGAGGTGTGTTGCCGTCTCAATGTGATTCAATGCAGCGAGATTAAGGGGGGTGAAATATTGTTGTAATAATCTAGTTGTTAAGATATTAGTGATTGGCCTGATTGCTTGTTCTCTTGTATGAGTGATTTATTGTTGTAATCTTGTAATCCAAGCAACAATTATACATCCTGCCAAGGCTGGGGCACATGTTCTCAAACAAAAGCCCACGGGTCATAGGCTCAGCCACGATAAAATAAATAGTCTTGACATATTACGTGCCAAATAAATATATCTTCATATTGATTTTGTCACACGTGATTATTTCTTTTCTTAAAAAATAATCATCAAACAGGTGATACGCACTGCTCATACGAAGGTCCGTTACCAGTAATTCGAAGAGCTCTTGCCAAATGTGACTGGTAAAAACCTTTTCTCCATCTGAAATCATGATTGTTGGTAACCCATGTAGCTTAAAGACATTGTTCAGATAGAGAAGTGCCACTTGGAAGGCAGTGAAAGGGTGGGATAGTGGAAGAAAATGTGCATACTTGGAAGAAAAGGAAGTTAAAATGAAGTCTTCTTCCGTCAGCCCTGCGGCGAGGTTTTGACTCCATTATGCTGCTCATCGCACGGTTCGCTTGGAAGAAAAGGAACTATCGGGTGTTCGGCATAGTCCACTTAACATCAAGACACTTAGCAGCCGCGAACGTGGAAGAAGGGAATTCCTGGGTACAGGAGGGTTTCGACTCTCCGTCAGTGATCCTGGCACATGCCAACGACTAGGGGAAAGTGCAGATCAAAGCGTCCAAGCCGCAAATTAATAGCAATGTAATAGGAAACAAGATAATCAACGACCTGTGTACCCTTCTCTGTTTGTGCCAACGCTGTTTGTCATGGGAAGCTTGCTCATTGGTAAACAATGTCATGTAAAACTTCTACCCTGTTAATAAAATATGTGCCAAGCACATTCGCCAAAAAAAAAAAAAAAAAAAAGAAACGTGATCAACTCGAACTCACTGGGCATTCGCTTCCTTGACGTACGTGATCTACTCATATGCCCAGCTGGATCGTCTTCACTGCCTCCCACGCCTCCTTTTCACTCTTCTTCACGGTGAGCGTGGAGTGCAACTCCTCTGGCACCCTGTAGATCAGAGCCATCGAGCGAAGCGATCTTGGAGCCTTTCAACCTTGGATGACTCTATTGCCTACCACAGCAACATCCCCTCGAGGTTGACTTGCATAAGCAGTGCCCACTCGTGGTAATTTGTTCAAGACAACATCGGCCAGGTGAGGTTGCCAGCTGCTTCCTTCATCGCGCGACGATCCATAGCCTCGTCCCGCGCCACCTTGTCACTATGGCTTTTCCATCTTCTCACCAGATCGCCGGAGCTTCTCCAACGATGGGAATTCCGGTGCACTGATGTCACCACCATAGAGCATGCACCAGTTGACATCACAACCATAGAACATGCACCCGTTTGCTCTGATGCCACGTGTTGAAACCAAGCAGTGCCCTAGCTTAAATTCAATTCTTGCCGCTGAGGCGAGAGACCCAGAACGCACGCGCACACACACAGCGCAACACAACTCAACTCTCTATTATGCAACTCTTAATTTGGATCGCGTACATGATCGCCATGCAACCAATTCCCATGCCACATCGCCCACGATGGATGACGTGCACACCATGCGCATTTTGGCGTTCAAATGAAAACACAACTCCTGGACAAACGCCGTGAACCACGCATGACTCTGGTTCAACTATGACTCGATCTACGCTCTAAGACTCAACATGATCTAGACATATTTACAAGGGCTTGCAACGGATTTATTATTCTAACATGCACCATGCGATGGCACCACGAATGGGGCAGATTTTGATTAGTGTCGAACACTGGTAGCTCTAGTTTTTAGTCCAATTACAATGGTGCGAGGAATGTTGTAACACCCTAAAAATTTGCATCATTTTAAAATAGGTTAATTTGATTTATTTATGCATTTATGTGTGCATACAAACATACAGTAAATGATAAATTTTGTTAAATTAAAATCAACTATAAGGTCTAGCTATATATTTGTGCATACATGCTGCTGCATATTATTTATTTTTTTGTATTGTGTGGTTTAAAACCAAACTCCAAAATAAGTCAAATGGATTTGAAAACCATTTGAAATAAAAAGAAAAAAGGAATTATTTTCCTCCCCTCTCCAGCTTCTCTCCCACGCCCCCGCTCTTGGGCCAGCCCAGCAAGCTCGCGTGGGTGCTCTCTCCCTCTCTCTCCTTTTGGCTGACAGCTCTGGCCCGCGCCTCCTCTCGGTGGGCCCGCCCTGTCAGCGTCGTACCTCACCTCCCGTCGTCTTCAACCCAGACTTCGCTTTGATCCGGAGTTCGACTCCGCGCCGTCTTCATCGATTGGCGTGCGCGCCACGCCTCTCCGCACCTTAAATAGGAGCCCTGCGCCTCGCGATGCCCTATCCCAAAGCCCTAGCTCATGCAGCCCTCGTCTCGAGCTCGCGCTGCCGCCGCAAGATCTAATTCGCCGCAGTCAAGCTCATCCCGTCGCTCCGTTGCTTCGCCGCCACCGTAAGCGCTGCTCCGAGCTTCGCGCCGAGTTTGCAAAGCCGCCAGATCTTTTCCCTTCCTTTCTATTGCCTTCGGTTGCTCGCTTATTGTCGTCGTCATTTGCAGGTCGACATCGTCCGCCCCACTGAGCCGCACGTCGCCATAGTCCCACCTTCGTCCACGTAAAGCCCCTAGGTGAGTTCTCCTTCGTCTCCTCTTTGATCCGGTGCTCTCGATTCATCAAACCGTGGCCTCTACGGTCCTAACCATGTGCGCCGGTGAGCTTGATCACCGCCGATCATGGCAGCCGCCGCGCCTGGCACTGTTTCAGCCGACTGGCTTTTCTCTCTCCCTCCCTCTTTTAATCTGATTCATCCAGATCTAATCCAACGACTGACATTCACCTATACCCCTTCGGTTGGCAATTTTCCTAAAGAGCCCCTACAATTTTCTATATTCGAACTGGTAGTCCATGACGTATTCTTCGAATACGTTTTCTCTTTCAAAAAGCGTAGATTCCCTCAGTTAGATTCAAAATATGTTTTCTCTATTTACAGATTTGCCACTTATTTTGTTTTGCTTATAGAAACTTTGTTTTAACTCTGTTTTGATCCGTTCAAATTGTGTTAGATTCATAATTGCGTAATGTACATGTTCAAGCTATTGTTAAACATGTTTTCAACTTTTGAAATACGAGATTAGTTTTAATCTATTATTTTATTAAAAGAAATCTTGTTTAATTCATAACTTCTTCGTTATAGCTCTAGATTCCTCTCCCTAAGGACTTATCTGTAAGTGATCACCCGAGACTTACAGTTAACTATGAGGGCCACATGGCTCTGGCATTAGTCAAGTATGAAGACCTTTTTTAGCTTGTTAGTGGTTACCCGAAAGGGAGCAAAAGGGGCTTGACACGATGGGTATAGTACGGCCTCTGTCCTTGTGTGTATAGCCTGCGCGAAATGTGTCATTTGGAAGGCGAGACCTACATCTGCTTGCCAAGTGAATCCTAGCAGCCCTAACTTGTTATACCAACCTTTGAAAGACTTCATAGTGTACCCTGTTTGCTCACCATGGGATTGTTTTGGGGCCTTGCAAACCCCAGGCAAATGGGAATTGCGACTCATAGTGAAAGTGTACAACCTCTGCAGATTGTAAAACCGGTATATTAGCTGTGCTCACGGTCACAAGCGGCCTGGAATTCTTATGTAATAGATGAACATTAAATGATTATTTTGTTTATGTTATTCATGTTTACCTAATCATGTGTTTATATTGGGTTATGACAACTTGTTGCTACTCAAATGCTAAAATTGTGACAACTAAAAGCTAAATGCAATTAAACCGGTGTCAAGCTTTTGAGCCTCATGAACCATGTGTTACACTTGTTAAGTACGAGATGTACTTATGCTTCTTTATTTTCATTATTTGGATAAAAATCCCGAATGGGTAACAAATTGCAATGGTAATGACGACTTCCCTGAGGACTACTAGACTTGTGGTCAATTAGTTGACGTCCCTGTGCTATGGAGCTACCGCGAGAGAACTATCTTCATAATACAACTATATTTACATGAAGACTATGTGATACTATTCATGATGTAATAAATACTTGTGATGATACTTTTTATAATTTGTCAGCTTATGTGTGTGATTGATCTCTAGGCACACATAAGATATTGCATTCAATTTTGTCCTTAAAATTGGGTGTGACAAATTGGTATCAAAGCCTTGTTGACTGTAGGACGCAAGCCTAGTTAGTATTGGTTGTCTTAGAATCAAGGTTCTCTTGTTAATGCTTGCCATCTCAGTCTTGTTATTTGCCAAAATTTTATGCTTCCTTCACTCGATTCCATTGTGAAAATTTATTGCCTCTATTCTAACTTCATCCTGGTCTTGTTCTATAGATGGCCCATTCGCTTAAGACTGCCCGCAAGAGTTCTGGAGGGCGCCTACCTACAAGGTACGAGCCTATGGAGCCCCAAGAAGGGCTCAAAGTTGAGGGAGTCCCTGAGGAGGAAGTACTGTGGAGATCATTGAAGTGGAGAATGATGAAGAAGATGAGGAAGATACTGCTCAAGGAGATGACCAACCCCCGTCACCACCGCAAGATGATCCAGCTGAGGAATATGTGGTGCCCCCTTCCATATGATGGACTATGAAGACCTATGACAAGCCAGGGAGCGACTCCTCCGCTTCGCACCACCGACTTTTGGGGATCCTTCAAACCTACTACGCTGATTGTGACACATTGGTGGAGTATGCCTGCAATGAGTATAAGCACCCCATAGAGGACACTTATTGGAAGTCTTGGGTGTGCATCTATATTAAGGATGAAGAGAAGGATGCATATCAGTTGGACTCGACCTATTTTCATTGGGCTCGTCGTGCCACCATGGACAATAGCATAGAAGATGTAGCCTATGAAGCATGCATGGGTCTCCATGGCCGCCGCTTTGAGGATATGAAGGAGGACCAATATTGATTCCTCCCTCGCCAATACCCTGAATTGGAATGGGCAATAATGGACCCTAAAGGCTTGGATCCAACTACTCAAGTGATGGTACATTTTGCCTATGATTTAGTAGAGAAGAATCAGCGGCTTGATGATCAGTTGAAGGCACAAGGGAAGTTTCTCAAGAGATGCCAACAAGTGATAGATGACCAAATGGTGAGCCCTAAGATGCCAAGGATTTATGAGAAATTTCCCCATAAACATTGCCAATAGGGGTTGGAGTCCCTTTCTATGTAATAAGACGCTAGTAGCACGAGTCAAGTCGAGTCATGTGTGTCGGTGTGAACTTTGGTGTGCCTAGTTGATTTATCATTATGCTTATGTGTGAGTTGGATTTTTGTAATGAGTGCTGGGACTTTGTGGGCATGTTCGCAAGTTCCATAGTTAAGAATATTAAGCTTAAGTTTAATGAATAAATAGTTGGGTTGGCTTATCCTGTTCTCTCTATTCTATTTTTTAGAACATTCTGCTTTTATCTCGATGCTCACTTAAATTTGCTCGACAAAAAGTTATGAATTTTTTATGGGAATAACTATACTTGGGCATCTTTCAAATGCCACTTGAATCACCCTTTTATCTGATCTTGTTTGAGAGATATAATTGTTTCAAGTTTAAGTTTCCACACAGTCTGGAATCCGAAACAAATTCAGTTGTGTCCTATTTTTTATTAACATAACGACAGGCTCTCGACATGTGATCTAAGTAAAAGTTGTAGATAACTTTCTAATCTTTCCAACCATATAAAGAAAGTCTCTTTTGGATATCTGAAACTCTAGATATGCCTATTTTACTGAACTGCTGATATTGGAACTCGTCTAGAAAATTTTTAGATTGCATTCTTCATCTCTATAAGTGCCTTTATCTTGGGAATCTCTAAGTTTTGAATACTTGTGTTGGATGACAGATGGCCGCAAGAGGAAGGGGCAGGGGTCATGGTGGAGGTGTTCCCCCAAATCCACCATCACCACCGCCACCTACGATTGAGCAGCTTTTGGCAGTGCAGACACAACTTATGCAAGCTCTAGAGCAGAATCATCCAATTGGTGGGGCACTACGTGACAAGCATGGTGAATTCTTGAAGGGACACCCCTGGTGTTTTCTCATGCTACTGATCCACTAGAAGCAGATGACTGGCTTCGTGCGGTGGAAAAGCAACTTAACATAGCACAGTGCAATGACCAACAGAAGGTGTTGTACACGTCAAGACTGCTTTAGGGAGAAGCTCAGGACTGGTGGGAGTCATTTGAGTATGGACGTTCTAATAATGCTCCTGCTATCACCTGGCAGGAATTTAGAGAGAATTTCATATCCTACCACATTCCTGAAGGATTGATAGAGCTGAAGTAGGAGAAATTTAGAGCTTTGAAGCAGGGGTCTATGTTGGTAGTTGAGTACCGTGATAAGTTTGCTCAACTATCATGCTATGCCCCGAATGAGGTGGCTAATGATGCTGATAAGCAGCGTCACTTTTTTAAGGGTCTTTATGATGGTCTCCAACTCTAGTTTATGTCTAATACATACCCCAACTTCCAGACGCTTATCAATCATGCTATTATGATTGACAATAAGCGCAAGGAGATGGAGACAAAGAAGAGGAGACTTCAGGGTCAGGCTTCTAGAAGCAATACTCGCCCACACACCAACCTACAATAAGGATTCTAGCAGAGTTACCATGGACTGTCTAATCTGTGGAACCGCAATCAAAATCAGCAACGTCCTTAGTACCAACAGCGAAATGGCAACCAACATCCTCAACCATAGTTTAGCAATTAGACTCCATGCCGGGGAGCACCCAGCAACACTCCAATAAAGACCAGTGCCCCTAATGCCCCCAACAAGTGTTTCTGCTATGGTAAAGAGGGGCACATGCCTTGTAACTGCCCTGAGAAGCCAAACTAGCAAACACCTCAGGGTTAGAATAGCAACTAGAAGGTATATCCATGGCCAACCAACACTGGAAGGGTGAACCATGTGTCCACAGAAACAACACTTGAGGAACCAGAAGTCATGCTCAGTATGTTCGATGTCAACTCCACTCCCGCTACCATTCTTTTTTATTCTGGAGCTTCGCATTCTTTCATTTCACAAGCTTTTGTTAGAACGCATAGCATACCTTTATGTGCCATGAAGAACCCCATACTAGTAAACTCACCAAGAGGAAGTATGCAAGCTTCTTATCTTTGTCTCCCAACTAGTCTATCTTTAAGGGGGCTAGAGTTTAAAGTGAGCCCCATTGTGTTGAGAACATGTAGCATTGATGTGATTTTGGGTATGGATTGGATGATGAAACACCAAGCAGTGATTCAATGTAAGGAGAAGGCAGTAATTCTGACAACATCAAAGGAGACAGAATTAGTGTTGATGTGGTAGTGCAAGCACAACCAATAGCCATAGTGAACCAGCTTGATGATAGCGCCAACAAGAAGGACCTAGTGGTTGATGAGTTCCTAGATGTGTTCCCCAATGACTTACCAGGTATGCCACCTGATCGTGACATTGAGTTTATTATTGAGCTTTTACTTGGAATTGCACCCATAGCAAAGCGTCCATATAGAATGGGGGTTAATGAATTAGAGGAACTTAAGAAACAAACAAAGGAGTTGCAAGATAAAGGTTTCATTCATCCTAGTTCTTCACCTTGGGGAGCACCGATTATCTTTGTTGATAAGAAGAATGGTGGTCAACAGATGTGTGTTGATTATTGATCGCTTAATGAGGTCACTATTAAGAACAAGTACCCGTTGCCAAGAATAGATGATTTGTTTGATTAGTTGCAAGGTGCTTGTGTTTTCTCTAAGATTGATCTTTGTTCTGGGTATCATCAATTGAAGATTCAACGCTCTGACATACCCATAACAACATTTACTACAATGTATGGATTGTATGAGTATATAGTTTTGTCCTTTGGTTTGACCAATGCGCATGCATACTTTATATACATGATGAATAAGGTGTTCATGGAATTTCTTGATAAGTTCATTGTGGTATTCATCGATGATATATTGGTCTACTCCAAGAATGAGGAAGAACATGCAGAGCATCTAAGGCTGGTCTTACAAAAGCTCAGAGAAAACAAGTTGTATGCTAAGTGAAGCAAGTATGAGTTTTGGTTGAAGGAAGTCTCTTTTCGGGGTCATGTTGTCTCTAATGGTGGAATAGCAGTGGATCTAAGCAACATGAATGATGTACTAAGTTGGAAGCCACCTATGGATATGAGTGAGATTCATAGTTTTTTGGGACTAGCTAGATACTATAGGAGATTGATTGAAGGATTCTCTAAGCTTGCAAAACCTATGACAGCATTGTGAGAGAAGAATGTTGTTGACAGTAGTTAACATTCATCATAAACCATCAATATAACTTATATAAATGGCTAAAATGGATCTCCAATATAGACTTAGGGGTTTAAACGGACAAATTCCAGGAGTTTTGTTGAATCTATATTTTCAGCAGGATTTAATCAGAAAATCGCCAAGGAGGACCTATTCGTTAAAGGAAATTATGGAATCCCACCGCGCAATTGACGTGGGAAGACTCTAGAAACCTCTAGAAGGCAAATCATCAAAGCAAAGCCCATGGCTCTGACATGTGGGGCCAGCCAACCCCACCTAGAGGTCGCTCAACCTGTGGGCCCCCTATGTCAGCCTCCCGTTGTTATGTCGGTTCTCCACAGCCTTAAGGATTGCGTCTCTATTGTTTATTCAAGTTGGTTTGATCCAAAGGCTCAGGATTGTTGCTCTGACCTATATATACCAGCCTGCACCCCCCACCTCTAGGGCATGTCTCATTTGATCCTGAGAGCTAAGAAGCCAGAAACCCTAATTCATATGTCCACTAGGATCAGAGCTAGCAATAAAGAGAAGATTAGTCCTCAATAGGATCGAGTCTTGTATTAGAGATTGTGAGATAGAGTGAGAGGGAAGAGTTTTGGAGGGAGTCCTAGCCTGTCGATGCTCTCTCTATGACTTGTACCTGGCAGAATCAAGTTCTTCTTGAGCTTGCTTCTGAGATTTCTCTAGTAATCGACTTCTAAATCAAGTAAGCATCTTGTTCATATTGTTCTTCAAGTTTATGACTCTCTTTTGAGTACTTTAATCCTTGTAGCTCCTGGGTTAAAGTAGTATTCATGGTGTAAGCGTGGTGCTTAGACTCGGTTACTCATGAATGTACCCTTTTTTCTAGATCGGTGGTAGCTCGCGAGGGTGACTCTTATAGCCTCGTTGAATCCTTTATAGTCCACCTCCCATTAGTAGGCCTAGCATGACATTGTTGCTATAGGAAACATACATTGCCTATGTTTTCTCTAGTAATATCCCCATAATTGAGCAATAGAAGACAAAGCTTACTGAAGTTAGACCTAGAAGACCTTAGCAATCTCCTCTACGCTCCTATTATCTAGCCTTGATTGTCAAGTTAGGATAAGTCAGATTTAGTTATTCTCACACACGTTTCCTCGAGTTCGATATAAAACTAGGTACTCCAACTGAAGTGCTACATCGGTATAATATCCATGCGCTTGCGGATTATTCTGTGTGCATTAATTTATACCAACAAGCATTTTCTGGCGCCATTGCCGGGGAAATAGTTGTCGAGTTAACTTCGAACCTAGCTTATCCTTGTATCATTATTGTTTTATCTTTTATTCTTTTTACCATGGATCTAGAATCCACCCCTATCTACCAATATGGTGCACCCACGAGCACAAGCCTACAGCCAAAAGAGTCTTCAAAGCCTATCCTAACACCTGGCTATGAGCTGCGCTCATGTTTAATTAACATGGTTTAGGATCAACCCTTTTTGGATAAAGATGATGAAAATCCCTATTCCCACCTAAATGAGTTTGAGCATAGGCATGTCAGATGAAACCTTACGATGGAAGCTTTTCCTTTCTCTTTGACGGGAAAAGATAAATGTTGGTACAATCTCACCATAGGGAGTAGACAAGGAGATTGGGAAGCCTTGTGATCTAGCTTCTGCTTGCAATTCTTTCCCATTTCTAGGGTAGTCAGACTTCGTTTAGAGGTTCTATCTTTAAAATAAAAGAAAAAGAATCTCTAGGCATGGCTGGGGAACGCTTTCATACTCTTATTAATACTGGCCCTAACCTTGTCATTCAAGTCCCTATTCTTCTTCAACACTCTTATATGGGTCTTGATAAGAAAATCTTGAGGTGTCTTAATACGACTTCAGGAGGCTCGTTCTTGCATGTCTCCGCTAATGCAGGGAGAAGCATTCTTACAAAAATCTTAGAGAACATCCCTGAAGAAGTAGAAGAGAAGCCATTAGAGGAAGAATCCCAAATAGCTGAACCTGAATCTTTACCAGACCCGTCACCAGCTTCAGTTATCTCAAATCCTGAACCACCGGAAAAGGAGGAAACTCCGATTTCGGACTTCATGCTTGAATTTGAGGATGAACTTTTTGATGAATATGGAAATACCTCGAATTACCATACCATAAGGAGACCCTAGAAGTCTAGGAAATTATTGCATGAAGAACCTTTAGACCGTTCTAAGGAAGCTTTCCTTAAAAAGAGTACGAAAGAGCTAGTACCTATTATAAGCAATGAATGGTTAGAAGAATCAAAGTTTTCCTCTAATGTGATTCGCTTAGATTCATCTTCTATATCCATTCATTGCCAAATTAATAAATCTCCTTTCGATGCTCTTTATAATGCAGTTGTGGGTGTTAATATCATGTCTGCATCTTTTGCTCATAATTTATTGAAACACATGCCATTGACCCCAACAACAAAGTTGTTGAAAAAACTTTCAGGACACATTCTCTCTAGTTTGGGAATTTTGTATGGCCTCCCTATCTAGGTAAAAGGAACCAAGGTTCATCTAAGCTTCTATATCTTTGATATTATGGAGTTTGACCTATTGATAGGATAACCAATCGAAAGACTTATCTAAGAAGGACAAATGGGGAAGTTGAATATAAGACTCAGGAAAAACTTTAAGCTTTCTATACCTATTACTCATTCTCTAAATGCTGAGAGTGAGCCAATTCTCGAGGAAGACCCGATGGAAGAGGTTAAGGTTGCATCTCTTGATTATTTGATTGAACCTAACCTTGAAGATGATACCCAATTCTTCATCGAGGAAGAAGAAGAAAATCCTACGGAGTCTAAACCTCTTGATGAATTGCTAGAACCACCTATGCCCACCATTGAACTTAAACCCCTGCCTTCTAGTCTTAGATATGCTTTTCTTAATAATGATCAGGATTCTCATGTGATCATAAGTGATAAACTTTCTCAAGAAGAATCCCTACGCTTGATAATTGTTTTAGAAAAGCATCGTTGTGCCTTTGGCTACTCACTCCAAGACCTTAAGGGAATTAGCCCTGCTCTTTGCACTCATCGCATCCCTACATATCCTAACTCTATACCTTCTAGAGAACCCCAGTGTAGGCTTAATAATGTGATGAGAGAGGTTGTTAAGAAAGAGATTTTGAAACTCTTGCATGCCAGGATCATCTATCCTGTGCCGCATAGTGAGTGGGTTAGCCCTATTTAAGTTGTGCCTAAAAAGGGAGGCGTGATTGTTGTTAAAAATAAAAAGAATGAATTAATCCCCCAAAGAAACGTCACTAGATGGCAGATGTGTATTGACTACCAAAAACTTAACAAGGCAACAAAGAAAGATTACTTTCCGTTGCCCTTCATTGATGAAATGTTGGAGCAACTGGCGAATCACTCTTTCTTTTGTGTCCTTGATGGGTAATTCAGGTTATCACCAGATACCGATCCATCCAGATGACCAAAGCAAAACCATCTTTACATGTCCATATGGAACCTATGCTTACCATAGAATGTCTTTTGGACTATATAATGGTCTAGCTTCTTTTCAAAGATGCATGATGTCTATATTTTCTGATATGATTGAAGAAATCATGGAAGTTTTCATGGATGATTTTTTTGTTTATTGAAAAACTTTTGATGATTGTCTTGAAAATTTAGACAAGGTTTTGCAAAGATGTGAAGAAAAGCACTTAGACCTTAATTGGGAAAATATCATTTCATGGTTAGAGAAGGAATAGTACTTGGACATTTGGTGTCCTGAACTAGGGATTGAGGTAGATAGACCTAAAATTTAAGTAATTGAATAATTATCTCCTTCCAGTAAATATCAGAGGGATCCATAGTTTTCTTGGCCATGCTAGTTTTTATCGCCGCTTTATAAAAGATTTTTCATATATTGCTAGACCACTTACAAATCTTTTGGCTAAGGATGTTCCCTTTGAATTTGATGATGCATGCTTGAAATCTTTTAACATTCTTAAAAAAGCACTCATCGCTACACCAATCATTCAACCCCCTGATTCGTCGCTACCTTTTGAAATTATGTGTGATGCTAGTGATTATGCTGTGGAGGTAGTTTTGGGACAAACAAAAGATAAAAAGCATCTTGCAATTGCTTATGCTAGCAAAACTTTGACAGGACCTTAACTTAATTATGCAACAACTAAAAAAGAACTCCTGGCTATTGTTTTTGCTATTGATAAGTTTAGATCTTACTTAGTAGGAGCTAAGGTGAATGTTTATACCAATCATGCTACTTTAAAATATCTACTTACTAAGAAAGATGCTAAACCCAGATTAATAAGATGGATTTTGTTACTTCAAGAATTTGACTTACAAATAAAAGATAATTCTGTTGCCGATCACTTGTCCGGAATATAGTTTGAGAATTCACAGGAACTACCCATCAATGATTCACTGCGGGACGACATGCTATTCAAGGTCACAAAATCCGACCCCTGATATGAAAATATTGTTAACTTTATGGTTGCAGGTTATGCACCATCAGGGAAAATAAAAGGAAGGTTATCTACAAAACTCATCTCCACATATGGGATGAACCATACATCTTCAAAGTATGCTCTGATGGCCTACTCAGAAGGTGTGTACCGGTGGAAGAAGGCATCATGATCATTGAGCGATGCTACTCATCACCATATGGAGGATATTATGGTGCATTCCACACTCATTCGAAGATATGGCAAAGTGGATTCTTTTGGACAACCATGTATGAAGACATGAAGGGCTTCATCAAGAGGTGTAGAGTATATCAATTCAAGAGATGCCATGCCACTCACCAACAACCTCCAGATTGAGCTTTTTGATGTCTGGGGTATTGATTACATGGGACCTTTTCTGAAGTCAAAGAACTATAAATACATCTTGGTGGATGTTGATTATGTCTCCAAGTGGGTTGAAGCCATGCCATGCAAAGTTGTTGATGCAAAGAACTCCAAGAAGATGTTTAACGAAACAATATTTCTAAGATTCAAAGTTCTAAGGATGGTGATTAGTGATGGAGGAACTCACTTCAATGACAAGAATTTTCACAATTACTTGTCAAAGCACGGGATTCATTACAATATTGCTACTCCGTACCACCCTTAGACAAGTGGCCAAGTAGAAACATCAAATAAACAAATCAAGCACATTCTGTAAAAGACGGTCAATGAGATGGGAACTGCATGGAAGGATAAACTACCCGATGCATTATGGGCTTATAGAACGGCCTATAAAACATCATTGGGCATGTCACCATATCAACTGGTCTATGGGAAGACCTAACATCTACCTGTTGAGCTAGAATTCAAAGCTCACTAGGCCATCAAGCGATGGATCGTGGACTTTGAAGCCGCAGGAATTAAGAGGAAGATGCAACTATCTGAACTTGATGAATGGCGTGAAAAAGCATATCACGACTCCAAGATTTACAAGGAGAGCACAAAAAGATGGCATGACAAAAGGATCAAGAAGGAGTTCACCCCAGGAGATAAGGTACTACTTTTTAATTCTGGGGTTAAATTATTCGGGCATGGGAAACTTTGGAGCAAATGGGAAGGACCATTCAAGGTGATAAGCACTTCGTTGCATGGAGTGGTAACACATCAAAATGACAAAGATACGTTATTCAAGGTAAATGGCCACCGTCTCAAGATCTTTCTAGAACCTAAAAAACCACCTGAGGATTTGGATGAGGTAGATTTTTAGATTTCACCATAGATTTACACCACTGCCATCCTCTTTACGTTTCGGAACGCGAAAATATACTTTTTGGGATTAGATAGGGATTAGAAACCACCGCGAGAAAATCACCATGAGAGGATGACATGTGGGGTCGCCTAGCCCCACATAGAGGCTGCTTGGCCCACTGTCAGCCGCTCTCGCGCCCGGTCAACTCTCTTGTGTCTTCTAGATCTTTCCTTGTTAAAATCCCACAATTTTTCGACGCATTTGGTTTTTTTCCTTGTTATGAGACCTTATATAGATAGATCTTGACTCCTGCTACAAGTTGTTCCCCCCTATATAAGTGAACCTATGCCTCCTCTATAGCCATTCCATCAAATCCTTCTCTCTCCAATAGCAGCAAAGCTCTTGTCCTCTCTAGTCCCCATGACCGATAAAGAGATCGTCCCCCTATGATTTTGATCCTCGCAAGAAGCCTGACGTCCTTGTGCTGATCGTCATTCCTCTAGAAGTTACCCCCATTCGCTCAAGCCAATCTTACATCGCCTAAGCCATCCGTCGTCCGGTGATGATTGCTTTGCTGCCACCACGTCTACTTCTCAAGGACAAGCCACGTCAACCTGACACGCCCCCGCCAATCAAGGTGATGAAGGAGATCAATCTTCTTCCTCCAAGGGCAAATGAGGTGCTGATCGGAGTGAAGACCAACAAATTTGGAGATGTTACATGTGCAAAATACAAGTCAGTCACCCCTTGTACCATCATCGATGGAGTTCGTGCTATGCCAGATCAGATCAAGGTTGTTCCGTCGAAGGAGAAGAAGAGGATGGCACCATCACCACCTATCCTAGAGGCGGAGAAGCATCCATAGATGACCATTGCTCTCTTAGAGAAGAAGATTGAAGACCTCTCCGATGTTATCTATACCTTAGAGCAAAGGATCGATGAAGAACACTTCTATCGCAAGAGCATGCAACATGACCTAAATGCTTTAAATCATTTTCTTGCTAAGATGAAGAGGTGAGAATTAGGTAGTATGATAAGGCATGAGTGGTTAGGTCATATGTTTAGGTTACTTGCTTAGTTCAGATCGTTAGAATATTGAAGTTTGTGCTAGGTAGTCAAAAGTTTGTGTTTGTGTAATAAAGTGTCATATGATATTAATGGAGTCTTATTATTATTATCTGCTCTCTATTTCTTTTTGGATATGTGTTTGTCTCCACATGTTGTGCATAAAGTTATATAGGAAAACAAGTGTGGGGGAGACACACCATGACAACACGATGGAATTCGATCGCTGAAATCACAAAATTTAGAAAGCACTAGAACAAAAACCATGCTCACCAAAGTTGGACCGAAACATGCCCAAGAGTGAGCCGCTCGGCCTCCTACATGGGCCAGCTAGCCCATCATAGCACCATCTCCTCTCGCACTTTGTCCTCAGTCAGGTTTGAGCCCAATACACTATATTTTTACATATTTCACTTTTTGTTTCGAACCGAATTAAAAATCCTTTGATAAACAACTTTAAAACCTAAGGAAAGATTATTTCAGTCATGATTTAAGGATAGACTCACATAATACTTTTCCTGGAAGTCATGCTACTGTTGGGAACTTATTATTAGGGACCCCATGTTACTTAAGTTGTTGTGGAATGATATATAGTAGAATAATAAGAACTTTATTCTTGATGTCTTGTTATTGGAGAATTTTATTTCAAAAAGTAAAAAGGAATAGCTACACCTCTCCTTTGTGGTAAGCAATGTCCTACCAGAGCCAAATACGATAGATTAGGAAACCTTCTTCATATACTACTTGTCATTGTATTGAGTTTGGTCAAACCTTGTGACCCTTGTTGAGAAACTTATCAAACTTTCAAGATCAAGATCACGTACACTCTACATATACCTGTTGTTCCTACACTGGGAGTACACAAAAACATGTTTTCCATCCATCTAAAAATGTGCTACTCCTACACTAGGAATAGACACAAAAATATGCTTGATAGGATAAATGCTCCAAGTTATTGTAAATATCTCTCTTGAAAGGTTTTAATTGTAGAAAAAGAGAGGCATGGGCTATGCAAAAGTTATTCATAAAATAAAAAGGAAGTATTGAAAAAATGGGCAAGTGCCTGAGATATTGAAAACAATGGGTACTCAGATGCCCGTCCAAAAAAAGAAGAAAGAGATGAATAAGATAGCCCATGTTTTCTTGCAAAAGTTTTTCATGTTTCAAACAAGAGAGATAGGTTTCAAAGAGCATGGTAGAATTAGGTTAGCCACCATATACATATCCATACACATGCACATCTTGATCTAAGAGTATGACATTTTATTCCTTGATTCTCGTTTTAACTTTACAATATATGCAATGCAAGTATGTTCTCATATTCATCCCTACCTAAGCTCCATATAAGCTTTTAGAAGTAGGTAAAAAGAAGGCAAAGTCATTAATGCCTTGGTAAGGATCCAAAAATATCATATATATATATGTATAGAGTGATTTGAGAGTACTATAAAAGGAGAAGATAAACTATGTTTTGTTTTCAAAAATCCTAAAATGTTTCTCCAATTGACTTGACTAAAGGAAGATGGTGATCTATTTCAAGCTCTTCCATTCTTCAACCACCCAAAGTTTCATGGTAGACACTTTGAATCCTATAGTGCATGCATGACTAGGAATGGTTTTATGTTGATGACTTGTCCTAAGGTTATGTCTTAAGTAATCCATCCCTTTATTGAGGATGAGTAAAAGCCTAAGTGTGGGGGAGTTTATTGATGGTAGTAAACATTCATCATATACCATAAATATAACTTGTATAAATGGCTAAAATGGATTACCAATATAGACTTAGGGGTTTAAACTAACAAATTCCACGAGTTTTGGTGAATCTATATTTTTAGCAGGATTTAATTAGAAAACCGCCAAGGAGGATCTATTCGTCAAAGGAAATTACGGAATTCCATCGCGTAATCAACGTGGGAAGACTCTAGAAGACTCCAGAAGGTGAATCACCAAAGCAAAGCCCATGGCTCTGACATGTGGGGCCATTTGGCCCCACCTAGAGGCCACCTGACCTGTGGGCCCCCCATGTCAGTCTCCCATTGCTATGTCGGTTCTCCATAGCCTTAAGGATTGCATCTCTGCTATTTATTCAAGTTGGTTTGATCTGAGGACTCAGGATTGACGCTTCGGCCTATATATACCAGCCTGCACCCCCACCTCTAGGGCATGTCTCATTTGATCCTAAGAGCTGAGAAGCTAGAAACCCTAATTCATATGTCCACCAGGATCAGAGCTAGCAATCAAGAGACGATTAGTCCTCAATAGGATTGAGTCTTGTATTAGAGATAGTGAGATAGAGTGAGAGGGAAGAGTTTCGGAGGAGTCCCGGCCTATCGTGCTCTCTCTATGACTTGTACTAGGCGGAATCAAGTTTTTCTTGAGCTTGCTTCTGAGATTTCTCTAGTAATCGACTTCTAATTCAAGTAAGCATCTTGTTCATATTGTTCCTTAGGTTTGCGACTCTCTTTTGAGTACTTTAATCCTTGTAGCTTCTGGGTTAAAGTAGTATTTGTAGTGTAAGCGTGGTGCTTAGACTCGGTTACTCATGAATGTACCCTATTTTTTGTATCGGTGGTAGCTCGCGAGAGTGACTCTTATAGCCTCGTTGAATTCTTTGTAGTCCACCTCCCGTTAGTAGGCCTAGCAGGACATTGTTGCTATAGGAAATATACTTTGCCTTTGTTTTCTCTAGTAATATCCCTAGAATTGAGCGATAGAAGACAAAGCTTACCAAAGTTAGAACTACAAGACCTTAGCAGTCTCCTCTACTCTCCTATTAAGTTAGATTTAGTTATTCTCACACACATTTCCTCGAGTTCGATATAAAACTGGGTACTCTCAGTGAAGTGCTACATTGGTATAATATCCGTGCGCTTGCAGATTATTCTATGTGCATTAATTTATACCAACAAATGCCAAGTTTGTGTGGTCAGAAAAGTGTTAGGCTAGTTTTGAGGAGTTGAAGAAGAGATTGACTATGCCCCAGTATTAATTTTGCCTGATTTGAGCAAGAACTTTTCCATTTATTGTGATGCATCTCGTCAGGGACTTGGTTGTGTTCTTATGCAAGAAGGAAGAGTAGTGGCCTGCACATCAAGACAATTGAGGAAGCATGAATTAAATTATCCCACTCATGATTTGGAGTTAACAGCTGTGGTTCATGCTTTGAAGATATGGAGGCACTATCTTATTGGTCATAAGAGTGACATCTACACTAATCACAAGAGCTTAAATATATCTTTACTCAGTCAGATCTGAACTTGAGGCAGCGCCGAAGGTTGGAACTGATCAAGGACTATGACTTGGAGATGCATTATCATCCTAGGAAAGCAAATGTCGTGGCTGATGAACTCAGCAGGAAAAGCTATGCCAACAAGGTGCAAGTGCTACCTACATCAAAGGAGTTGTGTGTGGAATTTGAGCATTTGAACTTGGGTTTTGTCACTAAGCAGCATAATTGGTGATAGAGCCTACCTTGGAGCAGGAAATACGCAAGGGTCAGTTACAGGATAAGAAGTTGAAGGAGATAGCAGAAAACATAGTGATTGGCAAGGCACCAGGGTTTCATATGGATGATAATAGAACTCTATGGTTCGGGAAGAGACTATGTGTGCCTAAGAATAAAGCTATAAGAGATTCAATTTTACGTGAAGCACATGAGTCAGCTTATTCCATACACCCTAGAAGTACCAAGATGTATATGGATCTTAAAGAGAGATATTGCTGGTATGGATTAAAGATAGATGTGGCAGAATATGTTGCTTTGTGTGATACGTGCCAAAGAGTTAAAGCGAAACACCAAAGGCCTGTAGGGTTGTTACAACCAATGAAGATACCTAAATGGAAGTGGGAAGAAGTTGGTATCAATTTCATAGTTGGTTTACCACGCACACAAAGGGGTTATGACTCAATTTGGGTGATAGTGGACCGACTCACTAAGGTTGCTCACTTTTTGCTGGTCAAGACTACTTACCATAGACCGAAATTGGCAAAACTGTATATGGAAAGAATAGTGTGTTTACATGGAGTTCCGAAGAAAATTGTGTCTGACCGAGGTTCGCAGTTTACGTCATACTTCTAGAAGGGTATACATGAGTCCTTAGGTACTAAGTTGAACTTTAACTTAGCCTATCATCTTCAGATAGATGGACAGACTGAAAGGACCAATCAGATTTTGGAGGACATGTTGAGGCTTGTGCATTGCAGTATGGTACCAGTTGGGATAAGAGTTTTCCATATGCGGAGTTCTCATATAATAACAGCTATCAGGAGTGTCTCAAGATGGCACCTTTTGAGACTTTGTATGGACGGAAGTGTAGAACTCCATTGTTTTGGAATCAAACGGGAGAAAGTCAAGTATTCGGACCCGATGTTCTAAGAAATGTAGAAGAACATGTACGTATAATTAGAGGTAACTTGAGAGTAGCTCAGTCCTGACAGAAGAGTTATGCTGATAACCGGAGAAGAGATCTGGCTTTTCAAGTAGGAGATTATGTCTACTTAAAGGTGTCACCGATGAGGAGTGTGAGAAGGTTCAATATGAAAGGAAAGTTAGCATCAAGGTATATTGGGCCATTCAAGGTTATAGTTAGACGCAGAGAAGTGGCCTACCAGTTGGAACTGCCTGAGAGTTTGTCAGGTGTGCATGATGTGTTCCATGTGTCTCAGCTGAAGAAGTGATTGTAGGTAACAGAAGAGCATATACCGTTAGAAGAGCTTATTGTTAAGGAAGATCTTACTTATGAGGAGTACCCAATAAAGATCTTGGAGACAATAGAAAGGGTTACAAGGAGTCGAGTTATATAGATGTGTAAGGTGCAGTGAAATCGGTATACTAAGGATGAAGTGACTTGGGAAAGAGAAGAGGATCTAAGAAAATCATACCCGCAGTTGTTTGAGTAAGCACTATCCAAATCTCAGGGACGAGATTCATTTTAAGGGGTAGAATTGTAACACCCTAAAAATTTGCATCATTTTAAAATAGGTTAATTCAAACATAGAGTAAATGATAGATTTTGTTAAATTAAAATCAACTATAAGGTCTAGCTACATGTTTGTGCATACATGATGCTGCATATTGTTCTTTTGTATTGTGTGGTTTGAAACCATACTCTAAAATAAGTCAAATGGATATGAAAAACATTTGAAATAAAAAGAAAAAGGAATTCTTTTCCTCCCCTCTCCCTCCCTGGCTTTTGGCCCGTTCGGCCTCACCCTCCCCTCGGTCCAGCTTCTCTCCCGCGCCCCCGCTCTTGGGCCGGCCCAGCAACCCGCATGGGTGCTCTCTCCCTCTCTCTCCTTTTGGCTGACAGCTCTAGCACACGCCTCCTCTCATCGACAGGTGGGCCCACCCTATCAGCGCCGTACCTCACCTCCCGTCGTCTTCAACCCAGACTCTGCTTTGATCCTGAGTTTGACTCCATGTCATCTTCATCGATTGGCGTCCATGCCACGCCTCTCCACCCCTTAAATACGAGCCCTGCGCCTCGCGTTGCCCTATCCCAAAGCCCTAGCTCGTGCAGCCCTCGTCCTGAGCTCACGCCACCATCGCAAGATCTAATCCACCGCCGTGAAGCTCGCCCCGTCACTCTGTTGCTTCGCCACCAACGTAAGCGCTGCTCTGAGCTTCGTGTTAAGTTTGCAAAGCCGATGGATCTTTCCCTTCCTTTCTCTTGCCTTCAGTTGCTCGCTTATCATCATCGTCGTTTGCAGATCGACGTCGTCCACCCTGCTGAGCCGCACGTCGTCATAGTCTCGCCTTCCTCCGCGTAAAGCCCCTAGGTGAGTTCGCCTTCGTCTCCTCTTTGATCCGGTGCTCTCAGTTCATCAAATCGTGGCCTCTAGGGCCCTAACCAAGTGTGCTGGCGAGCTCGATCACCGCCGGTCATGGCAGCCACCACACCAGGCACTGTTTTGGCCAACCGGCTTTTCTCTCTCCCTCCCTCTTTCAATCAGTAAGATTGATTCTGCATAAACTAGATTATAAGGTTGTAAAGCGACTCATAGTGCCTGAAACAGTATTTGGAGCAGGAGGACGAGGGACTAGAAACGGTGGTCGAGGTTGACCGATTGCAGCATAAACACCCCTCATATATTCAAACATCTGTAGCTCCATCCTCTGCCACTCTGCCTCTATCATCTGGCGCTCTGCCTCCATCTTCGCCTCTAGCTCCTCCCGGTGCCTCGTTTCTTGTTCTAGCTGAGCCTACGATATTTCATCCCAATGTTACAATGCAATGCAAAAGTATGTAAAAATCAATGAACGATGAATAAAACAGAAATAACCTAGAGTGCGTTCATCTGGAACCGTGTAGAGTCCGGCTGTGGGTGTATCGCCGGACAGGAACCCGTGCTCCGTGCTCAAATCTGGGAGAGAGTGGGAGTACTGGCCGTGTCAATGGTGCCATCGCCAATCTAGAACCGGCCATGCTTCTTGCCTCCTCCCGCCCTCATGACCACTTCTCCATCAAGGTCATGGGTGCTCGGATCATACTCTGGGTCAGGACCTGCCTTGCCATCGATGTGTATCCTTCGAGACAGCTGTGGACGGAGTCGTTGCTGTACACCAAGGGTGAGTCCTCTGGGTTGTAGGCGACGTCGGACGTCGCCTTCCCCTTGTGGGCCAAAGCATATGCCATGAACTAGGTGCAGGGCTAGCCACCAAGTGACGCCGACTGAAAAAAAAAGCAATATGATTAGAAATTATGCAAAGTTGAGCCTTAGAATAAAGAAATGAATTTGCGTACCCATCTAGCCGCGTATTATGAGAGGTTGAGGTTGCCTTGATGGTGTGTTGGACGCAGCATCAGCAAACACCGCTCCCGACAAGTATTATGATTCTCCTGCCATGCGGGTTGCACCACCTTTCCACCATCCAGGCCCAACACTGCATATCGTAGGCGCACCAACTCAGAGGCACCTACGTCATCAAGTATATGACATAAGAAGATGAAATTAAGCGCAATTAATCTCAGAAAAAATAAGTATTAATGTTGTATATTTACCTTCATGTATTGTTCCAAGGTTAGGCTCATGGTTCTTGCTGCCCTTTTAGGGATCCTCTCTCTAAGAAATTCCGCGTGGTATTGGATCACGGCCTGGATGCACGCCTCGTAGTGCGTGTCCTTGACGAGTTTCTTGGTGGCTTTATCAGCCATAGCATCCACTTTAGCCTCGTATCCCTCCTCGCATCTAAAGAAATTCTGCATATAGACATGATGTATGCGATGTATCCAGTCATTAATGTCCAATCAATGCGATGTATTGAGCAATGTAGTGCGAGAAAGACTTACCCAAAGCTCAGCCTTGACAAGCTGTTCCTTATCGGTGAAACTCCTGCCACCTCGATCAGTGGTGTCAGAGACGGCGGCATAGTGGGCCCACGTGTAGGCTGGCTTGACAGTTCCGTCGAACTACACTAGGCCAGGGAACTTTTCCTTGATCAAAAGACCAAGGATGTCGTTCACATGGCGTGCGTGATCACCCCCACCGACCTTTCTCCAACCCCTGTCCAAGTGATTAAGATAAATTATTAGTTTCTATTATAATTTTGAATATATCAAACGAAAAATTAGTGATAACATATAAAGTTACTTACTTCTCTCCATCGGGCCGAATCAGTGGGCATCTCTTAAGAGGTAACGGTCGCTTTAGGAGGGTCGAGGGACCTCGCAACCACACACCTGTACTAGAGGAAGGGGTATCCCCCGTCTCCTCCTCCATCCCTGCCTCCTCCTACACCCCTGCCTCCTCCTCCACCTGTACCTCCTCCTCAGAGGATGAGTGAGCAGAATGTAACTCAGACGGTGACGAAGGTACATGCGACGGTGGCCTCGTCTTGCCTCCACCCTTCGCTCGACCCTTGGGTCTACCCCGAGGTCTCTTCCCGGACCCCTCAGCTGCATCGGACCCTTTACTCATCGTTGTCACTTTTGTGTAAAGCGACGTTATCCTCCTCATACCGCCCACCATTGTTCAATCACCTGCAATTAAAAAGAGTAAACCAATTAGCACAGATAATACATCAAAATAGATGCAAAATAAACAAAACATACTTAGAAAATAACATGGTATGGCAAATAATAAATCAATTAGCATGGATCATACATGTATTAGAAATAATCATCATCATCGGGATTAGCTGGATCATAGGTCTCATCATCACTATCACACATGTCGATATAATCATCCCCGTGCTCTGAAGGAGGAATGTCGTCATCACCGTCGTTGCCTAGATGTAATCGCTGAAGTAATTCTAAGTCCTTCACATTCTGAACCTCGTCACCAGCGTCCTCGTTAGCACCACTTTCATTGTCTACTTCCATTCCCTAAGCTTTGGTTAAGTCTATCTCAAAACTCCCTTCGAGCCCATCTTCTTGAAAGAACTCTCCGTCATATGTGTTGGGGTCTATGTTGTAATCTTGATTGTTTGGGACAGGTAGTTTACCGTGTGGCAATACCTTGTACACAACATCCCAACCCTTAAGACAGTCTACAGTTCGCACGGGTATGAGAGATAATAAACTTGCATTGTCTATTGAGCCACAATATAGACATCGTCTCCTGGTAAGATGGATGATTGTCGAATTTTGACTAGCCCAAGATTAGGGGTCCACCTCACTACTTCAGGATCAAACCAATGGCATTTGAATATAATGGGATTAAGAGGTTTGCAACCATGAAACATGAGTTTGTATATTTCTTCAATTCTTCCGTAATACTCAACCCCATCTAAGCCTTGCATAAAAACTTTGGTATTTGTGGTTCTTCGATTGGGCCGACTCTGCTCGTGGCTTGTTGTGTGAAAGCGATATCCATTCATGTCATAACCGGTAAATGACTTGACCCTATAGGCACAAGCATCGGCAACCTGTCTCAACTCGGCACTCATAGACGCATCGGTTTGTCCCTACAAGTTCAAGCAAGGTAGTTCATTATATTAGTCGCACGTATGACCAACTTGTAATGTCAAACTAAGTACGAGCCAAAATGGACAATACCTTCTGTTTGAACCAAGAAATAAACTTGGGCATTCCATTTCCCGCACCCTCTCTAAGAAGGGTCGAAGTTTCCTACGGGGTAGGTTCCCTTGATTCTCTCCAGAATCATTCATAAAATTCCCTATACCAATGAGAAACAAGGGAGTTGGACACAGAGTTGTGACTACTTGAGAAAAAGTTTATTGAGAACTTACAGCATGTACGGCTCCACTTCGGATAGGTTGGTCAACACATATAGCATAATAAGTGCGCCACTCTTTATGTTTCAAGGTCTTGTTAGTTGCACCACTTGCACTTCCTAGTTGCCCTCGGAAAATGCTAAGGTTTGATTCATCTTCACCAGCATTATAACGAGGAAGTGGATTATGCACGCTAGGAAGGTTGTTAGCATAGTATTTTGTTGTGAAGTTTGACACCTCGTCCAGAATGTATGCCTCTTCTATGGATGCTTTAATTTTGCATTTATTTTTACATTTAGTTCAAAGAACCTTTTGAAATCTCTCAACTGAATAGCACCAATGGCCCTGCACAGGCCCCCCACATTCATGCCTCATACAGGAGGTGCAAAATCAAATGCTGCATCGGATTGAAGAAGCTAGGTGAAAAGATCTTCTCCAACTTGCAGAGCAACACAGGCACCATTTTTTCCATGTCTGCAACCACGATATGAGATAACTCCTTAGCACAAAGCTGACAGAAGAAATTGCTCAACTCCCAATGATACTCTGATGTAGGGGCAAGAACAAGAAATCTAAAATTCCTCGCGAGCAGAAAAATAGTAGCATAGTAAAACAGCTGTAACTCCCATTCTGTTAACTCAATGAAGTTGTAGCTTATATCGTTGGAAAGAGTATAAAATTCTCCACAACTTCCTTATAGAACACTTTTCCAATTTCTGTAGTTAAAGTAGTCGAAAATAGCGCACAACAGAAACTGTTCCAGGTTCCAAACAGTACAGATGCATCGCTTTATGATTTTCGTATCTACATAACCAAAATAGCTATCAGGCTGATTCTTGCACTTAGAGAAAGATATTGAAGTCTACTATTGTCCAAAATTTTCTCATGATTTTTGGTGATACAAGATTAGAGATATAAGCCGAAGAGTGCAGACTGCTCTGAAAGGACAGGATAGGGAGAACAGAAGAAAACCATAGCCCAACTATTTATTGCACTGATCCTTATACCTTAGGCCTATAAGCTAAATGAAATTGTGGGAACACCCAACAAGATCATTGCAATCATTACAAAGAGGCAAAACAATCATAAGCATTATGACAATTCAACAAGCAATAACGGTGCACAACTCAATCATTGACTTAACTTGTGATACTATCGTCCTTATTATATTAGGGGTAACAATCCTAAGACTTATCTTCAGATTATGCAAGAAGGTGATGGGAAACAGTTCTAAAAGCATATCAAATCAAGGGGTGAAGATGAGAACAAAGGCTTAAAACAAGCATCAAGGAGGAGATAAATATCAAGGATAGATATATAGTAGAGAAGAAAATATCAAGATTTATAGAATAAGGATTTTATAGTAATTTCAAAACCTTAAGACAACCAATTTCTAACTAGGCTTGCGTCCTACAGTCAGTATTGCTCTGATACCACTTTGTAGCACCCGGTTTTAAGAACAAAACCAGATACACACCATATGTGAGCCCAGTAAGTCAAATCTCACATATAGCTACAAATAAGGGTAATGTCAAAAGACAATGCTTAAATACATAGCGTATTAGTATAAAGAATATAACCTCAGAGTATAGACCGCGGAAAGACAACTCCGGTCTTCAGGCAAAGACTCCACTTCCACAGGGACAACTGACTGGTTGATCACAAGTTAAATTCCTCCAAACTCTAGCAATCTGGTACCCATCCGGGATTTTTATCCAAATAATTGAAAAATAAAACAAGCATAAGTACATGTCGTACTCAACAAATATAACATGGGGTTCATGAGGCTCAAAAGGCTGACACTGGTTCACTGCGATTAGCTTTTAATGAGTCATGATTTTAGCAATTGAGTAGCAACAAGTTTATCACAAGCCCATAAACACATGATCAGGTAAACATGAATAATGAATAGCATAAACAGTAATAATTAGTGAGCATCTTCATCATCCATATCATTAGTGTTCATCATCTATTCCGTAAGGGTTCCAAGGCCGCTCGTGACCATGAGCATGGCTGATATACCAGTTTTACACTCTGCAGAGGTTGTACACTTTCACTGTGAGTCGTGATTTACCCTTTCGCCCGAGGCGGCCAACCTCTTGACCCACTACCAAGGAAGGTTGGCAGGGTTCACTATGAAGCCTTTCAAAGATTCGTCTAACAAGTTAGGGCCGCTAGGTTTTTGTGGCCTGCGAATGTAGGGCTCCCCTTTCGACAGGCACAATGACGCGCAGCCTATACACTGACGGACAGAGGCCGCACTATATCCAACCTAAAACACACCCCTCTTGTGCCATAAAGGTAACCACTAACAAGCTAGAAAAGGTCCTCATACTGAGCTAAAGCCAGAGCCATGTAGCCCTCATAGTTGTACTGTAAGTCCCGGATGATCACTTACAGATAAGTCCTTAGGGAGAGAAATCTAGAGCACCATAAAATAGCCCAATGCTCTAGCCCCCTTGTTCCATGTTGTTAAAAAGCATCTTTTAGTGTTTATTGCATATTCCATTAGTCAAGTTACAAGATCATGGTTGTAGTTGAGCACTAGCATCAAACTACCCAATGCAATACCCCAAAGGTAACAAGGCACAAGTACAAAAGACTAGGATATCCTTAGTGGTAGTCAAGGTAGACACATGCAGTATGAATTAAATGATTAAAGGTGTATAGGACAACAAGGAAGATCCCATGCTATACTTGCCTTAAAACACCGATCCTTCGGTAAGCTTTAATCTTCAACATTCTTCTTCTTGATCACCACGTGTATCTCACCGACTAGACATAATCATAAAACACCACATAGGCATCCATGCAATCATACACGAAGCAAACAATAGATCTAAATTAGAACAATACACCAAACATCAAATTAAGATGAAAAGTTTGTAAAACGAATATACGTCTTACTATGAACAAACAGACGCGAAAAGCACGCTAATCGGAGCTACGGTTAAAAAGATACAACTATCGATAGATTTACTCATAAAACTATTAGCTTCATGTGTCTTAATGGTATAAAAACATATATAAGATATTTTATAGAGATTATAATTTAAGTCAAATTTAGATTTGATTTATAAAACTAAAGTGAAACAAATCATATTCTATTTATAAAATCTAGTTGGATAATTGTTATTTAAGATATGATTTAAACCATGAAATTCTAGTATTAGTGACATGATAAACACTGTTACTAATGCGTAAATCTTGATGCTATGAATCTAACACAACTTGAATGGACTAAAACGGATCTAAGACGCAGAAGATATGATTTAAACAAGATTTCTTTTAATCGAATAATAGATTAAATCTAATCACGAATTTTAAAAGTTAAAAACATACTGAACACTAGTATGAACATGTAGATTATGAAATTACGAACCTAACGCAAGTTGAACGGATCAAATCGGAGTTAAAACGGAGAAGTTATGGCTAAAACAAAATCAGTGACAATTCTGTAAATAGTTAAAAACGTATTTTGGAATAAACTGACGAAACTACGCTTTTAAAAGAAGAAGACAAAGTCTAGGAAAACATTTTGGATGACGGTCTTACCTAGGGGTACTCGGCGGCGTAGGAGGAGCAAGACGGCAAAGGCAACGGCAACGGCGACGGCGACGACGACGACGACAGCAACGGCGAGAGAAAGGAGAAAAATATAATTTACTACACGAGTGATTTCCCAAACTAGGGGCTCCCCATATGATAGTTTTGGTGTGCTTTGCCCAAGGGTTTGGTTGATATATATAGGGAGAAAAACTCCCCACATCCACGTCAACTAGCGATATGGTACTAATTGATATTACCCCCACCACATTTACTAATGGGCCTAAATAATCATTAAAGCCCATTAATAAATAAATGCATGGGCCTTTAGGATTTATTAGGATTATTGCACATGTGCTTTGAGCATTGGGAAGAATGAGATATTTATTATTTTTGGAATTAATTAATTTTATGGATAAAATAATTGTAGAAAAGTTCAGAATTAATATTTAAGCCACGAAAAATACTCCGAGACCTCTGAAAATTTGGGGAAAATTCTCAGAGACAATTTGGAACATGATGAACCCAAATAAAGTATTTGGAGCTCATAAAAAGATTGTTGGGAACTTGGAACATAAATATTAAGGTGAAGAAGGTAGGAATTAAATTCCAAAAAGAAGCTGAAAAATTCCTAGAGATAGATATTCGTCTCCTAAACGTATAAAAAACACACATTTTGCACATAGAAACACGAGGTGCGACTGGCATGAATGCAACAAACACGTTTCTATCTTATGATAAATTTTAAATTAATGAAAAAATTTATTTCTCTGTGTTTTTATGAGCACAAAAATTCTAACTTAAATCTTTTTAGCTCTACTTACAAAAATTCAAATTTTAGGGTGTTACATTGACCTCGAGAGCATCTAACTAGGCATAAACCGTGGCACCAATCATCATCTGGGGTGCAGGACCTTCAACTACTACATCTTTCGTAAAGTTCTTGATGTCTCGTCTGAATGGATGGTCAAGAGGGAGGAATTGTCGATGTTTGTCGAACGAAGTATACTTGCCACCCTTCGTCAACCAAATGAACATCAGAGACGCCTTGCATACTGGGCATGGAAACTTCCCATGAACACACTAGCCGCAGAATATCCCATACGCTGGATAGTCATGTAGGGAGTACTGGTACCAAACATACATTTTGAAGTTTGTCTTTGTAGCTCGGTCGTATGTCCATACCCCTTCCTCCCAAGCACGGATCAAATCATCAATTAGAGGCTCCATGTACACACTCATATTATTCCCTGGGTGTTCAGGAATTGTCAACGACAAGAATATGTTCTGTCATTGAAAGAGGACGTCAGGGGGGAGATTGAGAGGGATAACGAACATGGGCCAACAAGTGGATGAGGCAGCCACCATTCCATAAGGATTGAACCCATTTGTTGCTAGCGCAACACGTACATTATGAGCCTCTAGAGCTTTCTCACGATGAATTATATCAAACCTTGTCCATGCTTCACCATCGGATGGATGCACCAGCTTCTTAGGATTGTATCGACGTCCGTATTTGTGCCATGTCATCTGTTTTGTGGATTCCTCAGTCATATAAAGTCATTGGATTCTCGTTATGAATAGAAGGTACCGTAGGATCTTCACGGGGATGGCGAGCTGCCTCTTCTGACCATCAACAAAGTCTACCTTTAGGAACCTAGACGATTTACACTTCACACAGTACTTTGCTTCTGCATGTTCTTTCCTAAACAAGATGCATCCCTTCGAACAAGCATGTATCTGCTCATATGGCATCTTAAGTGCACGAAGGAGTTTTAGTGCCTCATACATGCTCTTTGGCAGGATGTGACCATCCAGGAGCAGACTACCAACAACTGTCAGCATAACATCGAAGGCTTCTCGACTCAAGCTAAATTGGGACTTTATGAACATTAGGCGTGCAATGGCATCCAGTTGAGAAACCTTGGCATGCCTGTGAAGGGGTTGCTATGCTGCAGACAACATATCGTAATACGCCTTTGTGGTTGGCTCTGCCTCCTCCTCCCTACATCCTTCATCGAAGTGAGCTTCATGATAGTCATTTAACATGTCTCCTACCCCGGCATTAGCATCATAATCTTCGATGCGTTGTCTCACGACCTCGTCTCTCACACGATTGGATTCACCATGGTAGATCCACCGGGTATAGTCCGCCGTAAATCCATTCTTGCAAAGATGTTTACCCATGACCACCTATGTTTGTCGATGCGTGTTTGCACAAATGCTGTAGGGACACCAAGTGCCACGCGCTCCTTTAACCCTTGCAAATGCTAGTTCCAAGAAAGCATCGGTCTTCGCAATCCATTCATCAGTCATCGAACCCTGACTAGAGTGGCCCATGTACATCCCCTCACGATCATCCATCCTCTAACATATCACCAAGTAATATAAAAATCAATTACATCTATAGAGTCCTATACTGTCTAATAGGTGAAGATAAGTCATAATCCCACCCGAGGATGTGTAGATGGGGTTAGTTTCCATGCTCTACTCCTATCCAAGACATAATTTCGGCAACACCTCCCTGTTGTTCTCCAAATACACGTTCTGGCAGAGAGATTGTGTATCCAGAGAACAACAGGGAGATGCTGCTGAAACTCTGGCTCGGATCAAAGTAGAGCATGAAAACTAACTCCATCTACACATCCTCCGGCTGTCCAAAAAATGTGGACAATTCGAAACTAATACGGTTATAGATATGCAAAGATCTGCATATTTCCAACCGTATCTCTTTCTAACGGGAGACACCTAGCTAGGTTACGTGATATACGAACATGATATGGAAAGAGGGCGTAGGATGCCTCACCTTGCTGTCCTGAAAAGTGACAAGTCGAGGACGGTGGGGAATGATCCTTGCAATAGCCTCTCCTGCAACAAACGAACATAATAGTGTTAATTGTAAATTTCAGCTATTGGACGGAAAAAACAAGGCACATGCATTTAAGTAGGGCGTTGCGTGGCAGAGCAATTTTAGATGGTGACACGCGTAATTGTGCAATTATCAAGTGAAAAGCTCAGTTTTTCATCCCAAGATGCAAAGTTCAACATTTGTGGGTTTTTTTTCCTCCATGAGAGACTATGTGAAATACATGGATATTAAAAAGTTCAAATGTGTAGACAATTTTATGCATATATGCACCTTGCTACAAAACAATGAATTTTCATAATTTTTTTAAACATAGCACGGCACCACACAAAGAATCAGGACTAGCGCACCGGCACCGTCCGATGCTAGCGCCCTGGATCGGACTTCTGGGTGCTACTAAGCCCGATAGTTATAGGCAAGTCTCTTTTTTATTGTAGATGTTCTCCATAAGCTGCTGTATGCGTGTATAGTCATGCACAATACCTGACCAGGCCCCTTTTTTTTGAAATTCCTGCCCAGGCCCCATAGTGCTATAAACACTGTAGATTAACGTGAGCTGATATTATACTATTATATATATATATATATATATATATATATATATATATATATATATATATTTTTTTTTCATCCGTGGCTTTCCGTATTCACGCACGCTACCACTTTGGGTTTTTATCAGCTCACATTTAGTTACAGGCGGCGTGAATACTGCAGTGGTAACGTTTAGGGTTTGGTTGGGAACTCGGGAGTCGGCGGACGCCTGTGGCTCGCGTGCTCCCCCGGCGAGCAGACCAGCCTTCCAACGAACTAGAGCGCCCTCGTACGCCGGTGACCAGGTCAGTTCCTTGCTGCATTTCCCCTCCCCTCTCTCCCCACTCACTTGGTTACTGTTTAAAACCAAGTGTTCTAGCTCATTTCCCCTACGGCTGGGCAATGTGGGATTAACATGCTCATTTCCCTTAGGACTATGCTGCAGGGGTGTGTATAGGCACCAGTGCACCACACCTCTGAAACTGGTCACCTTGTACAGAGATTGTGAGCAGTAAATCCCATTTGTGGGAAATATCCAAACTAAGGATGGGGTCCTCTTCATCAGTCAAGACTAGGCATTTAACCATTAGAGTATTTATCAGATTGTGGCACGTTTAGGAAATTGATAAAGGACATTAGGCTTTATAGGTAGCACATCCTCTCTGATTCTCATTATCATAGTGCAGCGGCACTCCGAGATATTTTATAGCTAATTCACCTAAAGGCAACCAAGTATGCAAGATGCATGGTGACAAAATGATGGTGTCACCTGCATATTGCAGTGACACCACACCTTCTGGTCTCATGCTATTTAACAGCCCTTCTTTTAACACTGATGTTGGTTTCAAATCCATTTCATCAGCACGAAGCCGGAGAAGCAATTTTTCCTGAATGGCACTAAAGAAATCGGTTGGGTTGAGCCTTCGCTGTCTATGCTCTCTACTACTATACGCTGTCATAGACAAACATGGTATCACTCTTATCTTACTACAAGTTCTAAGCACTAGGTCATGTATACTGTGGTTTCCTTGATCTGTTCATTTTGTTTATGCAGCCCATCTGAATTGTTCAAGCCCTCGAATGAGACCGTACCGTGGAGGTGGCGAACCTGGGCGGTGGCGGCGTCGAGCTTCCACGGCAGCGCGGGAGGCCAGCAGGGTCACGGAGATGGCACGCGGGAGGCCGGCGTGGACGCGCGAGGCCGGGAGAGGGCACCAGGTGCCGGACGCCGGGTGCGCGTAGGGCTGGAGCGGACGGCAGCGGTCGCGGCGTCGGGCTTCCGAGGCGCAGGCGGCGTCGGGCTTCCACGGCGGCACAGGAGGCCAGCAGGATCACGGGGACGGCGCGCGGCAGGCCGGCGTGGACGCGCGAGGCCGGGAGAGGGCACCGGGCGCCGGCCAACAGGGGTGCCGGCCGCCGGGCGCGCGCAGGGCCGGAGGGGATGGGTGTGGGCGGGCGCGGGACCAGCGGCGTCGGCGGGTGTGGGCGGGCGGCAGCACGCGAGACCAGCGGCGCCGGGGGCTGGTGTGGGCGGGCGCGGGCGCGCAGCTATGTGTTTGACTGTGCGTGTGTGCGCGGCCGGTTGGGGATTAGGGTGGTTACAAGGGAGGTTTGCCGAGTGCCCGCGATCTAGCACTCGGCAAACCCCCGTTTGTTTTTTTTCATTTTCAATAACTAAACTGCTCGGTGGGGCCGTGAAGGGGTTTGCCGAGTGTACTAGGTATGACACTTGGCAAAATTGAGATTTGCCGAGTGTCATATATCGGGCACTCGGCAAACTGATTTGATTTTTCCATATGCCTATTCATTATTTTATTTTATTATTTTTGTGTAATATATTTTTTATTTCCTATGGTTGCTGGATTGGATATTTAAAGCATCACATACATCACAAATCCATCAAGATTTATATTACAAATGTTACAATAATGTATATGTCGTTACAGTAAAAATGTATATTCTACGATAGAAGTTTCATCATCTCTGGATCTATACTACTCTTATCCTTGGCTTGATCCATGCTGAAAGATACTCTTTTACTCAAGACAATCGTCCATGGCGAAGGATGCTAGCTTGTCTTGTAGTTCTTTGATCTCGAAGTCTAATAGCTTTTGGGGTTCCAAGTTCCCAACAATCTTTTCATGAGCTCCAAATACTTTATTTGGGTTCATCATGTTCCAAAGTGTCTCTGGGAAATTTTTCTAAATTTTCGGAGGTCTCAGAGTATTTTTTGTGGCTTAAATATCAATTCTGGACTTTTCTAGAATTATTTTATTTATGAAATTAATTAATTCGAAAAATAAATAATATATCTCATTTTCCAACCAAATCTCAAAGCCCATGTGCAATAATCCTAATAAATTTTAAAGGCCCATGCATTTATTTACTAATGGGCTTTAACGATTATTTAGGTCCATTAGTAAATGTGGAGGGTGCAACACCAATTAGTACCATATTGCTAGTTGATGTAGACGTGGGAAGTTTTTCTCCCTTTAAATATGTACCAACACCTTGGGTAAAGTACATCAAAACTATCGTAAGGAGTGCTTATAGTTTAGAATCCCTAGGTAACAAATTATATATTCCCTTCTTTCTTGCCACGTCGTCTCCATCTCTCCGCACAGAACTCTGCCCCATCGAACTTCTCATCGGCTTTCTTCTGGTCTTCGTCATCGAGAACTTATCCAGTGGCTTCACGGCAAGGCCCAAAGACCACGAGTCAGCTGCCTGATGCCAATCCTGCATGCTACCCTGTTGACCATCATCACCAATTATCATCAGCTAGCTCCGTTGTTGAGTTATACAAGCAAATAACATCCACATTAGCACGTGAGTGGCCAGAGGACAACAGGCTCCCATTTGGCAAGTACAGTACGTATCTACTTTTCATAATATATACGGCTTTAATTCTTCACAATTTATTCGTTTGAATTACATTTTGTTCCGTTGAAATTGCGTGAGTTGCGGGTCAACGTGATCTATCTGTTAGTAATGATGATTACTATGCTAAATGTTTCTGAGCTAAAAATTAAATTGATTAATGTTAATGCAACTTGTCTTTATAATTAAAAGCAATATAGGTGTTTACCTATCCTTTTATTTGGCAAAGTTAGTGTTTAATTTGCTTAAATATACAACAATATTTATAAGTAAAATATGATTAGATTTAACTTGGCTTTTAAATTAAATTATGATTTATTTAGTCTGAATTAATAACTTCTCTATGATTTTGTTTATTTAATTAAAATAAATCAAGCTTGTAGTTGTTTTGTTTTCTTTATGATGTAAATCTTTCGGTAGTTGTTTCTTTTGCATCGTAGCTCCAATTAGAGTGCTTTTCGTATCTGTGTTCTCGTAG
The DNA here is from genome assembly GCF_019320115.1 of Miscanthus floridulus. Classification (NCBI taxonomy): domain Eukaryota; kingdom Viridiplantae; phylum Streptophyta; class Magnoliopsida; order Poales; family Poaceae; genus Miscanthus; species Miscanthus floridulus. Next base: position 44,178,569 of record NC_089591.1, read on the forward strand.
CAATGAGTAGATTAGTTTTCAAACATTTTTAATGTCTGGTGTACTGTTCTAATTTAGATCTATTGTTTGCTTGCTTTATGATCAGTCGGTGAGCTTTGCGTTGGTGATATAAAAGAAGTTGGTGATCCAAAAGAAGTCCTTTAGAGGTTACAATTCAATAGAAGAAGGATATGAGTTTAAGGCAAGTATAGCATGAGATCTTCCTTATTGTCCTATACACCTTTAATCATTTAATTTATACTACATGTGTCTACCTTACTACCACTAAGGACTTCCTAATACTTTGTTACCCTATACGTTGATACCTATGGGGTATTGCATTGGGTAGTATGATGCTAGTGCTCAACTAGAGCCATGATCTTGTAACTTGACTAATGATATATGCAATAAACATTAAAAGATGCTTTTTAGCAACATGGAACAAGAGGGCTAGAGCATTGGACTGTTTTTATGGTGCTCTAGATTTCTCTCTCTAAAGATTTATCTGTAAGCGAACATCCAGGACTTACAGTACAGCTGTGAGGGCTACATGGCTCTGGCTTTAGTTAAGTATGAGGACATTTTCTAACTTGTTAGTGGCTTCCTTTATGGTGCAAGAGGGGCTTCGACAGGTATGACCTTTGCCTGCCAGGTTGAGTGCATTTTGGTTTCTTGACCTTTTGTCAGACACTCCTTGGAGGAGAGTTCATGCTTATTGATGGGGAACCTAGTGACACTAACTTGTTAGACGAACCTTTAAAACGCTTCATAGTGAACCCAGCCGACCTTTCTTGGTAGTGGGTTAAGAGGCTCGCTGACCTCGGGCGAAAGGGTAAATCATGACTCATAGTGAAAGTGTACAACCTCTGTAGAGTGTAAAACTGGTATATCAGCCATGCTCACGGTCACGAGTGGCCTTGGAACCCTTACAGAATAGATGATGGACACTGATGATACTGATGATGAAGATGCTCACTAATGATTACTATTTATGCTATTCATTATTCAAGTTTACCTGATCATGTGTTTATGTGGGCTTATGGATAAACTTGTTGCCACCCTATTGCTAAAATCATGACTCATTAAAAGCTAATCACAGTTAACTAGTGTTAGCCTTTTGAGCCATCATGAACCCCATGTTATATTTGTTGAGTACGACATGTACTTACGCTTGCTTTACTTTTTAAATCTTTGGAAAAATCCCGGATGGGTACCAGATTGCTAGAGTTTGGAGGAATTAGGACTTGTGATCAACCAGTCAGTTGTCCCTGTGGAATTGGAGTCTTCACCCGAAGATCGAAGTTGTCTTTCCGCTGTTTGATGTCTAAGGTTATAACCTTTGTATTAAGTATGTTATATATTAAGCATTGTATTTTGATATTACCCTTATTTGTAGCTATATGTGAGATTTGACTTCCTGGGCTCACATATGGTGTGTATCTAGTTTTGTTATTAAAACTAGGGTGCTACAAAGTGGTATCAAAGTAGTGTTGACTGTAGGACACAAGCCTAGTATAAACTGGTTGTTTTAAGGTTTAGAAGTTGCTATAACAGCCCTTGCTCTATGAACCTTGATATTTTCTTCTCTACTATATTCTACCCTTGCTATTCATCTCTACATTAGGTGCTTATTTTAAAGTCTTTATTCTCATCTTCACTCCTTGGTTTGATATGCTTTTAGAACTATTCCTCACCACTTTATTGCGTAATCTAAAGATGAGTCTTAGGATTGTTACCCCTAGTACAATGAGGACGATAGTATCGCAAGTCGAGTCAATGAATGAGTTGTGCACCTTTAGTATTTTATTGAATTGTCATCATGTTATGCTTGTTTTGAATCCTTGTAATGATTGCAATGATCTTGTTAGGTGTTCTCACAATTTCATTTAGTTTATCAGCCTAAGGTATAAGGAGTAATGAAATAAATAGTCGTGTTTTGGTTCTCTCCAAGTTTTCCTTATCCTGCCTTTTCAGAGCAACCTATCTTTATCAGTTTATATCTCTGTCTTTGGACTACCAAAAATCATGACAAAAATCTAGATGACTGTAGCACATGGTTCTAAGAACAAAACCAGATACACACCATATGTGAGCTCATGAAGTCAATTCTCATATATAGCTACAAATAAGGGTAACATCAATAGACAATGCTCAACATATAACGTACCTAGTATAAAGAATATAACCTTAGATAGCAAACATTAGAAAGACAACTCCAATCTTTGGGTGAAGACTCCAATTCCATAGGGACAACTGACTGATTGATCACAAGCCTAATTCCTCCAAACTCTAGCAATCTGGTACCCATCCAGGATTTTTCCAAAGATTTAAAAAGTAAAGCAAGCATAAGTGTATGTCGTACTCAACAAATATAACATGGGGTTCATGAGGCTCAAAAGGCTGACACTGGTTAACTGCGATTAGCTTTTAATGAGTCATGATTTTAGCAATAGGGTGGCGACAAGTTTATCTACAAGCCCACATAAACATATGATCAGGTAAACATGAATAATGAATAACATAAACAGTAATCATTAGTGAGCATCTTCATCATCAGTATCATATGTGTTCATCATCTATTCAGTTAAATGTTCCAAGGCCGCTCGTAACCATGAGCATGGCTGATATACCAGTTTTACACTCTACAAGAGTTGTACACTTTCATTGTGAGTCGTGATTTACCCTTTCGCCTGAGGTAGCTAATCCTCTTGACCCACTTCCAAGGAAGGTCGGCAGGGTTCACTATGAAGCCTTTCAAAGGTTTGTCTAACAAGTTAGGGCCATTATATTCACTTGGCAAACAGATATAGAAACCCCTTATCGAATGGCACAATGACATGTAGCCTATACACATAAGAGTAGAGGTTGTCCTATACCTGATTCGTTAAGCCATTCTTACGCCATAAAGGTAACTTTTAACATGCTAGAAAAGGTCCTCATATTGAGCTAAAGCCAGAGCCATGTAGCCCTCACAGCTGTATTGTAAGTCTCGATATGTTCACTTACAGATAAGTCCTTAGGGAGAGGAATCTAGAGCACCATAAAAACAACCCAATGCTCTAGCCCCCTTATTCCATATTGCTAAAAAACATCTTTTAGTGTTTATTGCATATACCATTAGTCAAGTTACAAGATCATGGTTTTAGTTGAGCACTAGCGTCATGCTACCCAATGCAATACCCCATATGTATCAAGGCACAAGGTAACAAAGTACTAGGAAATCCTTAGTGGTAGTCAAGGTAGACACAAGCAGCATTAATAAATCATTAAAGTGAATAGGACAATAAGGAAGATCTAATGCTATACTTGCCTTAAACTCTGATCTTCTTCTAGTCCAAACCTTCCAAGAAATGCTTCTTGATTCACCATGTATAGCTCACCGACTGGACATGATCATAGAACACCACACAAGCATCCATGCAATCATACATGAAGCAATAATAGAACTATATTAGAATAGTACACCAAACATGTGAAATAGTAAGTAAAAAGGTTTTAAAGACGTTCTACACACACAGGCGCGAAGAGCACACTAATCGAAGCTATGGTTTGAAAGAAATGGCTACCGAAAGATCTACTCATAAGAGAAAATATAAAACTATAAGCTTCATGTGTTTTAACTATATAAAAGCTTATATAAATTGAATTAAGTCAAATTTAGATTTGAATTATAAAACTAAAGTAAAACAAATCATATTTTATTTATAAAATCCAGTTGCATAATTATTATTCAAGTTAGAGTTTAAACCATGAAATTCTATAGCTAGTGGTATGATAAATATTTTTACTGATGCGTAGATTACGTCGTTATGAATCTAACGCAACTTGAACGGGTCAAATCAGAGTTAAAACACGGCAGATATAGGGTTTAGAAGCTGGATGGCAATATTGTAAATATCTAGAACTGATTTTCGAATTAAAAATAATTCAAAATCGGAATTTAAATCTAGTCAGGGACGGCAGGTGGAATTTGTTGAAAGCATAGGGTCTCTTCTACAAAAATATAGGGATGACGAGTTATATATTTACAAACCTAGAGGACTCTTTAGCAAATCAGCTAGTTGAAAGGGTACGGGCTAATCTGAGCCATTAGATCAAGATTGGATGGCCAAGATTAGAAGGGAGAAGGAAGGAGAGGGGCTATCGGCCGGTGGCGAGTCTAGGCGGCGGCGCCATTGATGGGACCTCACCAAAGTTGGGCGAATCGGTGACTTTGGCCACCGTTTGGCTCGGTAGAAGGTTAGGGAGCAAGAGGAGAACGAGGCGAATCCATCTAGGGGATCGAAAGGGGCTACGACAGTGCGAGGACAAGCTCAGCTTGATTGAGGTGGCTCAGGTTTGCCAGCGGTACTTCAACGACGTGTCACAAGCGATAGAAAGCGTAGGAGAAGGAAAAGCGGGTACCGGGGCTTGCTTACCCCACGTAGAAGCTCGGCGAGCAGTCCCGGACGACAGTGGAGCGGCGAGGCAACTTTGGTGGCTTGAACTGCTAGGGTTCCGTGGTGGCTGCTGCTCTAGCGAGGGCGAGGCTAGTGCTAGTTGAGATAGGAGAGCAGCGCGGGCATGGGGCTCGGATTTTATTAGGACGGGGTGACTTGGAGCGCATGCAAATCGATAAGGACGGGGCAGCTGCGGACTCCTCTTCGAACAGAGTCTGGCTCAGGCACGTCTAGAGGTAGGGGATGACTGACTCATGGGCTCTAGCTAGCAGAGGTACAGGGTTGTGGGGCCTGGTCGTCAGCCAAACAGAGAAGAGGGAGAGGCTCCACGTGCGCGGGCCTGATGCCAGCTAGGCTCGGCCTACTGTTGGGCTACGCTAGAAAAAGGAAAGGGAGAAGTGAGGCCGAGCTGGGCCTACGGGAAGGGACTAGGCCTGCGAAGCTAGCTGGGCTACTATGGGGGAAAAGAAGTAATTGGGCTGAAAAGGGAGAGAGGAGAGAGTTGGGCCGTCGGGCCAGAAGAGGAGAGAGGGTTTTCCATTTTCCAAACCCTTTTATCTTTTGTTTTCAAAACCAAATTCAAATCGAATTCAAATATAGTTTCAAATATACTTTTCAAGATGAGAACTTTTGGGAGGTTTCCAAAACTGAACTTTTGCAAACTTTTGAAAATTCTTTATTTTCCAATTCTCTTTTTCTTTTCTTTTCTTTTATTTCAAAGCCATTTTCAAATTCAGTTTCAAAAGCATTTTGAATTCGTTTTGAATTTTGGATTCAACCACCCATTGTAATAAATCAAATGCACTGGCATGTATGCACATCCAAGTTGCTACTCCTTATGATGAATTTTAATATAATAAAAAATATTCTTTTTCCTATATTTCATGTGCACAAAAATTCATAAATAAATCATTTTAATCATATTCTCAAAAGTACAAATTTTAAGGTATTACAACGACATTAGACTTCAATATCTTTCTCTGACCACAAGAATCACCTTGATAGCTATGTTGGTTACGGAGTTATGAAAATCACAAGACGATACATCGATGTTGTCTGAAGCCTGGAATAGTTTCTGTTGTTCACTACTTTTGACTACCTGAACTACAGAATTTGGAAAAGTATTCTATAAGGAAGTTGTGGAGAATTTGATAAGCTTTCCAACAATATAAACTGTAGCTCTATTGGATTAACAGAGTGAGAGTTACAATTGTTTTACTGTGCTGTTGTTTTTCTGCTCGCGAGGAATTTTAGATTTCTTGTTCTTGCTCATACATGAGAGTATTATTGGGATGTCAGAACGTCTTGATACTAGTTAGCTCATCTGGAAGAAGGTGCAAGCTACCCTTTTTGTGTCCCCTAGTTTAATTTTTCTTAAGGAGGGTAGCCAACTTGAAGAATTTGCAAGATGAAGTATCATGGTGGGCCCGTAACCCATAGGTCCCTAGGATTGAAACCTTTGGAGGAGATCAATAAGATAGACGATCATGCCTATGCAAACTATCCAACTAAAAAGGATCTGAATGCTCAAGGTGCCATATGAAGTTCAGTTATGCTCTCTAGCTCTCACTTGAAAGAATCGGTTAATCTGATAAGAAAGGTAGTTCCTAGAGGATGTATATCACTTAAGGGCTTCATAAGCCAGAGTAAGTATCCTTTGCTCGGTTGATAACTTGTTGGATCATCTACAAGAGCTTATGTATTCATCAAGATTGATCCAATTCAAGATATCATCAGTTGGGAGTCCAATCTTCAATATACCCAAGACAAGTAGGCATTGATGACATAGGAATGAGATATATAACCACTACAGTTGGTTCTACGGAGTCTTAGGAAATCCCAACGAAATACTAAGCATGACAACAAGGTTTGGATTGAAGAGAGTTAATTGGAACCCACTCAAAGATGTGAGAGAAACTTAGAAATGTGCAAAATGTGTTTTTTTTTTAAATACGTTTAGGAGATGAATATCTATCCTCAAGGAATTTTCTAGTTTCTTTCTAGAATTTAATTCCTACCTCCTTCACCTTAATTTTATGTTCCTAAGTTTCCAATAATCTTTTCATGAGCTTCAAATACTTTATTTGGGTTCATCATGTTCCAAAGTGTCTCTGAGAATTTTTTCCAAATTTTCGGAGGTCTTGGAGTATTTTTCATGGCTTAAATATAAATTCTAGACTTTTTTGAAATTATTTATTCACAAAATTAATTAATTCCAAAAATAAATAATATATCTCATTTCCCAACCAAATCTCAAAGCTCATGTGCAATAATCCTAATAAATCTCAAAGGCCCATCATTTATTTACTAATGGCTTTAATAATTATTTAGGTCCTATTAGTAAATATGGAGTGTGCAACACCAATTAGTATCATATTACTAGTTGATGTAGATATGGGGAGTTTTTTTCCCTATAAATATGTATCAATCCCTTAGGACAAAACACACCAAAACTACCTGTAAGAGAAGCTCCTAGTTTAGGAATCCCTAGGTAACAAATTATATATTTCTCTTCTTTCTTGCTACGTCGTCTCCATCTCTTCTCACAGAACTCTGCCCCATCGAACTTCTCATCGGCTGTCTTCTGGTCTTCGTCATCGAGAACTTATCCGGTGACTTCACGGCAAGGCCCAAAGACCACGAGTCAGCTGCCTGATGCCAATCCTGCGTGCTGCCCTGTTGACCATCATCACCAATAATCATCAGCTAGCTCCGTTGTTGAGTTATACAAGCAAATAGCATCCACATTAGCACGTAAGTGGCCAGAGGACAACAGGCTCCCATTTGGCAAGTACAGTACGTATCTACTTTTCATAATTTCTACGGCTTTAATCCTTCACAGTTTGTTTGAATTACGTTTTGTTCCGTTCAAATTGCGTGAGTTGTGGGTCGACGTGATCTATCTGTTAGTAACGATGATTACTATGCTAAATGTTTCTGAGCTAAAAATTTTAATTAATTAATGTTAATGCAACTGTCTTTATATTTAAAAGCAATATAGGTGTTTCACCTATCCTTTTATTTGGCAAAGTTAGTGTTTAATTTGCTTAAATATACAACAATATTTATAAGTAAAATATGACTAGATTTAACTTAGGTTTTTAAATTAAATTATGATTTGTTTAGTCTGAATTAATAACTTCTCCCCGATTTTATTTATTTAATTAAAATAAATCAAGCTTGTAGTTGTTTCTTTTTCTTTATCAAGTAAATCTTTCGGTAGTTGTTTTTTTGCATCGTAGCTCCGATTAGAGTGTTTTTCAGCGTCTGTGTTCTTGTAGCAATAAGAAGATTAGTTTTCAAACCTTTTTATTGTCTGGTGTACTGTTCTAATTTAGATCTATTGTTTGCTTCATGGATGATTGCAAGGATGCTTGTGTGGTGATTTATGATCATGTCCAGTCGGTGAGCTTTGCGTTGGTGATATAAAAGTAGTTGGTGATCCAGAAGAAGTCCTTTGGAGGTTATAATTCAATAGAAGAAGGATCTGAGTTTAAGACAAGTATAGCATGGGACCTTCCTTGTTGTCATATACATATTTAATCAGTTTAATTCATACTGCATGTGTCTACCTTACTACCACTAAGAATTTCCTAATACTTTGTTACCCTATATCTTGATACCTATGTGGTGTTGCATTAGGTAGTATGATGCTAGTGTTTAACTAGAGTCATGATCTTGTAACTTGACTAATGGTATATGCAATAAATATTAAAAGATGCATTTTAGCAACATGGAATAAGGAGGCTAGAGTATTGGGCTATTTTTATGGTGCTCTAGATCCCCCTTCCTAAGGACTTATCTGTAAGCGAACATCCAGGACTTACAGTACGACTGTGAGGGCTACATTGCTATGGCTTTAGCCAGGTATGAGGACCTTTTTCTAGCTTGTTAGTGGTTACCTTTATGGCGCAAGAGGGGCTCCGACTGGTATGACCTTTGCCTACCAGGTTGAGTGCATTTTGGTTTCTTGACCTTTTGTTAGTCACTCCTTGGAGGGGAGTTCATGCTTATTGATGGGGAAACCTAGCGGCCCTAACTTATTAGACGAACCTTTGAAATGCTTCATAGTGAACCCTGCCGACCTTCCTTGGTAGTGGGTTAAGAGGCTCGCGACCTCGGGCGAAAGGGTAAATCACGACTCACAGTGAAAATGTACCACCTCTGTAGAGTGTAAAACTAGTATATCAGCCGTGCTCATGGTCACGAGCGGTCTTGGAACCCTTACAGAATAGATGATGGGCATTGATGATATTGATGATGAAGATGCTCACTAATGATTACTGTTTATGCTATTCATTATTCATGTTTATCTGATCATGTATTTATGTGGGCTTGTGGATAAACTTGTTGCAACCCTATTGCTAAAATCATGACACATTAAAAGTTAATCGCAGTTAACGAGTGTCAGCCTTTTGAGCCTCATGAACCCCATGTTATATTTGTGAGTACGACATGTACTTACGCTTGCTTTATTTTTTAAATCTTTGAAAAAATCTCGGATGGGTACCAGATTGCTAGAGTTTGGAGGAATTAGGCTTGTGATCAACCAATCAGTTGTCCCTGTAGAATTGAAGTCTTCACCCGAAGATCGGAGTTATCTTTTCGTTGTTTGCTGTCTAAGGTTATCCTTTGTACCAAGTACGTTATATATTGAGCATTGTCTTTTGATATTACCCTTATTTGTAGCTATATGTGAGATTTGACTTTCTGGGCTCACATATGGTGTTATGTAGTTTTGTTCTTAAAACCGGGTGCTACATCCATTGTCTAAAAAAAAGGTAGTATTTAAATAGTATTGATTGACCTTAGACCTAAACAATAATTACCACCTTTGTGGTAATAGGTCATCACGGTTAATGTTAGCCTTCGGATCAATCCAAATGGATGGCTCACACTAAACTGAAGTACCTTTAAATTTTCATTTCTATGTCTAATCTAATGAGGGAAATGAACTTTAGTATGTCGTTTGGCATTACTGGCAGAGTTACATCTGGATATGTTCTACCAGTGCCGCTTTTTATAAGATAAGCTGAGTTACATCTGGGTTTGTTCTTCTAGTGCCGCTTTCTATAAGATGCTTTCCAGAGGGAAGCAACTTTCTTTTATTTAAAATAAAAGAGTTAATGGATCACATTTTTTAATCTATGGGTGGTTCGATCCACACAAACAAGTAATCCCTCCATCCCAAATTATAAGACGTTTTGGCTTTCCTAAATACATACTTTTGCTATGCATCGACATATACACTATGTCTAGATACATAACAAAAGAAATGTATCTAGAAAAACCAAAGCGTCTTATAATTTAGAATGAAGGGAGTAATATAGTGATTTTTTTATTTTTAATACTTTTTGTAAACTAATTTAAAATCTAACACTGTTTATTTTTTTTTTCAAAACTAACACTTTTGGCCACGGTGAAACGCCTGTGCCGTGCCATGCATGGTGGCGCAGTGAGAGGGATGACGTGGCGACGACCGAGGCGCTGACCGGTGACGTGGTAGGGTTTGCCGCACCAACGATCTTGGCGCGTCAATGCCGCGCCCTGATCGGTGGCGTGGCCGAGCCAGGTAAATACCGCCGTGCCCGCCCACGCCTGCCGGCTGCTGCTGCCTGGCCGCTTGCCTGCCACGCCTGCCCACCGCGCGTGCCCACCGCCGCGCCTACCATCGGCCGCGGCCGCACGCCACCCACCGCGCCGGCCTCGCCACGCACGCCGGCGCGCAACTCCCGCCGCGCCCGCCACGCCGACCGCGCCATGGCCGTCGGCCGCCCGCTGCGCCCGCACGTCGGTGCGCCACCCCCTCTGGCCGCCTGCCTGCCTGCCTCGCCCTCTAGCCATGCACGGCGGCTGCCCGCCGCGCCCGCCACCGCCCTCACTTGCCGCGCCCGCGCATCCCGGCCCGGTCTTGCGCGCTGCCACCGTGAGGACAAGCGCCACTGCCGTGAGGTACTCCCCTAGTGTATTTGTTGATTGAATTGACATTGTTAGTATAGTAAGTTAGTAAAATAAATAAAGTTAGTATAATTAGTAAAGTATAGTTAGTAAAG